>NW_006160204.1:731666-777087 GCF_000334495.1 Tupaia belangeri chinensis
ATTTTGCTACAGGGTATATGTGCTCACCAGAGAGACACAGAGAGAGAGGGAAAGTGAGAAAGCAAGCCACCAGTCTGGAACTTCGACCTTGGCTGGCCATGTGGTTGGCCCTAACCACTACCCCAGCTGCTGGCCCAAAAATGATAGGTTTTAATACTTTTCTGCCTTTAGTCAGAAATTTGACAAAAGGCCTTGACTTAAGTACTTAAGTGACATGTAAAATTGTCCTTCCAAGAAACATTTTAAAAAGTTAATAGAAAATATTTACATTTCTTTTTTAATATTTATTTATTTTTAAATTTCATTTTCTCTTATATATTCAATCACATTATTGTTTGTATTACAAAATGGATACTCTACAGGTGAATATTTCTCCCTAGTACAGTTGATAAAACTACAATATATCTTTGGTTATTACTGTTTCTACATTAAGAGTCATTTTGTAGAGGACAGCAGATGGTATACGGGTTACGTCACTAGACTCCCACAGTGCTTACTGTGGTTCGAGTCCTGGACCCAGTGGTTTGAAACACATTGGGCGTGTGTGTGTGTGTGTGCGTGCGCGCGTTTGTGCCCAAAATCCCAAGAGGAAAATGAAGGAGAAAGGATTTTGGTGTGGCCATTTCCCCTAGGGAGGTGATTTCTCATTTTCTGTCTCTGTCTTTCTGGCAAGCATATATACTGGATAGCAAAAATCTGTCTTTAAAATTAAAAAAAGAGTCATGTTGAAAAGAGTCAACTAGGAGTGGGTTTTTTTAAATAAAAAATCTTTACATGTTCCATTTCTTATCATGATTATATGAGTTTTTCATGTTTGCTAAGAAAAAGAGGATAGACCAAGGTATTCAACTATTCATATACACACATACGTGTGTGTGTGTGTGTGTGTGTGTGTGTGTATTTTTTGTTGTTGTTGTTAATGTCTCAGGAACATAGTATTTACATATGAGGTTTGTGGTGACCACAAAACTATGAAATACTTTTGATACAGAATACTGCATTTGTTTACTCAGCCTACAAAATGTTTTCTGTTGAAAATTGAATGTACTTAATTAACTTGTAAATAAATCTACCAGTCTTTATGTAATCAATTCAATAACATCTGTAGATTCTTTGATTAAAGAAAACATTTTGGCTAAGTCTGTGTTGCTTTTGACATACTAGATTAAAATGCAATGAGAAATTTCACACACACACACACACACACACACACGTATATAACAACAGTTTTTAAAAAAGCATTGCTAATTATAAAAGATAAAATCTGACAGTATTAACCACCTAAGAGTAAGAAATCATAAAGATTGTGAATAATGCTAATATTGTCTTATTTTCCTGGAATAACTCTTTCTAATTTGAAAGTATAAACTTGAGGCAAATGAGAATACTTAACTAAATACTAAGAGATGTTAAAGTGTTATATATGAATTGGTTCAAGAAAATATTAGTTAAATTTATGAACAATGACACTCAGATACAAGTAGGGAAACACCACCAAACTTTTTGAGTTTGTTTTTAAAGAAAATATTCTGCTTCTTTATCAAAGCAGAAAACTTCTTTAGATATAAGCATCAAAGAAGTTTTATTGGATTAAATAAACTATTTTGTCTAATATTAGAAATTTGTATGTGTAAATAATTTATTAGATATTTTAAATGATGATATGAACATCAATCTAAGAAAATTCAACTGCTACTTTAAATAAAAATTTATATGTATTCGAACATGTTCTGTGTAATCTCCTTTTCCTATTTTAATTACATCTTATGCAATTCTATAACTTTCTGATCTCTTTTGAGTATAAAAATTGTAGTCCAGTACAATTTCAATGAGTTCAACATTTTGAATTCATCTTTTCCCCTGTATAATGATGGTTTCAACACAGCCTGAGAGTTTGGGTATAAGGAATTAATAATCAGGTCTTTAATTTCTCTTGCTGCTGGAATCCACTTCTGAAGTGACAGTTTAATTCTGGTTACCTTCTTATCTGGGTTTAACTGGTTCATCAAGGATGCCATCCTTATCATGCCAAGCAGTTTGAAGGTTCTGTGTTCTACTGCTGTCACCATTCTTCACTTTGTAGTCTCTCCACTTCTTTCTTCCCACACAAATGGTCATGAGGGCATAAGTAGATGTCCACTAAGCAATGGGATGCCATCTCATATTCTTGCAGGATCAATCTGTGTAAGTTGTTCTCTTGGAGCCTCTTTAAGCAAATTTATCCTCCCTTTATAAAGGGCAGATGCTAACTTTTATCTGGATATCTGCATTTCTTAGATATGTTCACAGATTCTTATATTTCTTTTCTTCTCTCACATCATCGTGAGGGTTGCTGGTGGGGTTGATGGTATCTGTTTCTGTTAGAAACTCTCCTGGAAGCTTTCTTTAGAATGCTTGTGTTGGTACTTGGTAGCAGTTCTAAAACGACAGGAAAAAAAATAAAATTCACAATTGATTTTCTATATATTAAGCCAGAGATTTATAGGAGCACTCTTTTGCATGTGTGTGTGTGTGTGTGTGTTTCACTTCACCCCAAACTTTCAGATATGATAAATTATTTGAGGAAGGTACTATTCCTTTATGGAATATTTAAGATTTTAGACTCATCTTACCCACCATCCTCTCTATTGTTTGAACTTGTTGACTTGTTGATAGCTTAAAATTCAAGTCCCTCTATCAACTTATTGATAAACTTAATTATTCATTTAAATAGATGTTCTCAACTTCTTTGTCTTTATAGACCTATGCTTTCAAGATGGCAAAATAAGAGAAATTTTGTTATTGTGAAAATCCTTGTAACTATAGACAATTGTAACACAATGGAAAGATTTGTATATCTACACATATTTAAATATAGAACAGATACAGGAAGAGTGTGGTATAAAAGAAAAAAAATGGTACACCAGTATAGGACACTTACCATAAATGGAGCTCACATGATTAGAAGTTGCTCTAGGTGAGTGAAAAGTAAGTTGTGAGTAAATGTGAAGGCCTAGGATATTACTCTAAATTACTGTAGACTTCATAAACACTCTATATGTAGGCTATACTTAACTTATAAAAAGTATTTTTCTTTCTTCAGTAATAAATTACCCCTAGCTTACTGCAACCTTTTTTACTTTATAAACTTTCTCCCCCATAGGCTGTATGCACTCATCTGAGAGAGACAGAGAGAGACAGAAACAGAGAGAAGCAAAGTGAGAAATCACTCCCTAGGTGGATGACCAAAGTAAAGTCCTTTCTCATTCATTTTCCTCTCAGAATTTTGAGCATGCATGTATATGCCCCTGGCGTGATTTTCAAGATGTTGGGTCTTGAACCATTTTCAGCCATGTGGGAGTCTAGCGCCTTAACCACCATGCCACTGGCTGGCTCCTCCTATATAAGCTTTTAAAAAAAACCTTTTTGATTCTTATTTACACCTAGTTTAAAACATACATTAGAGCATACAAAAACATTCAATTTATATCTTTATTCTATACATGTTTTTCTATTTTTACTTTTGTTTATTTATTTTTTAAACTTAAAAAAAAATAACACAAAAATAACATACCAGCCTAGGTCTATTCAAGGTGGGATCATGAATATCTCCCACCTCAATATCATGTCCCAAAAGAGGGGCATAATGAACAAAACAATGTGAGAGTGAATCAAGTATAAGGGAAATGATGCACTCAAGGGACAGTAAACATGACCTGTATGAGGCCTCTACTTGTGTAACATGGCATACTGTTTTACAGTAAACCTTTTTAATAAGTAGAAGGATTATACTTTTCTTCACACACACACATGTGTTTCTGAAGTTGACAAGTTTGGGACTCAAACTGATCAGTCTTGTGAGATCTGGCCACTTTTAACCACCAGGCCACAGGGCAGTCTGAGTCATAAATTTTAATTAACCTTGTTTCATGTTTTGTAGACCTTTTCTTGCTATTTTCTACTTACCAAAGACAAACTAAAAAGTGAGATATAGTGTACATACTTCTTTCTTAAATTAACAAGGACATTTGTTTTGAATGGCCAAGACAAACAAACTTCCTTTTCTTTTGCACTTACATGATTAGACAAGAGGAAACTAAGTGAATATACAATTTAGAGTAGTAGTTATTTGAAGTTGGTATGATCAGGCTACAAAATAACACACTTGCCACCTTTAATCTCCTATTTAGAAATGAGTTTTTCTCCATACAGTTTATTATTGTGTTAAGAAGTCATCTTCTGTGATTTGTCAGATCTCAGGACACATCTTTTTTTGGAAAGGTTTTTGCTATAGGGCACATGCACTCACCAGAAAGACAGAGAGAGACAGAAAGTGAGAAATCACCCCCCAGAGGGATGGTCACACTGCAGTCCCTTCTCCTCCATTCTCCTCTCTGGATCTTGGGCCTGGATGCACATGTACCTGGAGTGAGTTTAAGCCACTGGGTCTAAGACTCGAACCTTGGTTGACTACATTGGAGTCTAGCGACATAGCCGTTATGCCATCTGCTGGTCCCAGAACACATCTTTTAATCCAGGTACCATAAAGTACAGAATGCAGTTATTAGATTAGAGATTGCTTTCAGCATTGTAACCCAAGTAAATATACAGGCAATAGCCTGTCTTTCTGTATTCCTATCTGCCTCTTACGTCTTTACTTTTCTTGTTCCCTACATTGGCTTTTTCTACTCATAATATTTTTACAGCTTTTGATTTAATAGAAACAGACATATATGAATTATAATTTATGTGGCTAGGCCAAAAGTATCTTTGCATACATTTTAGTAGTCAATTATATTTGAATTTTTGTTCTCTGTACTACACTGCAGTCTTTATTTATTTTTTTTTATTTTAAATCCATCCTATCAAATGCAAAAATGCTAAGGTGAAATGAAAATATACAATTTCTCTTTTCACTAATTGTCCTGATCTGAAAGCTCATTGGCAATCTGAAGATGTGTGCTGGTTATCAGGTCACTAGAATTTTCTCAGTAGAAGATTCTTAACATGCTTTGTAATTTACTTAGCAAAAGGAACAATTTGTAGTTTTCACTTTTATCATATTTGGTTTAATTTATTTATTTTTAGCTCAATAGAGCTAATAGCAATAGCAGATAAAAATTGTATTTTTTAAGGTGTATAATGTGATGTTTTGATAAATACAGTGTGAAAGGAATACCACAATCAAATTAACTAATGTCATTATCAACTCATATAATTATCTTTTCTTTTTTCTTTCATTTATTTTTGTTTGTCATGAGAATACTTAATATCTATCCTCTTAGCAACTTTCAAGTATATAACACATTATTGTTAACAATAGTCACAATATTGTATATTAGGTCTTTAGAACTGATTTATCTTACAAGTGCAAGTTTGTATCCCTTGATCAACATGAAATGGCTCAATTTATTTTGAAGAACATCTATGTCTTTTCCTAAGGCTACAGTAACTCCTTATAAATTTTTTCTTAAATCATTGCAGGTGGTTATATATTGGCGCTGCATTTTCTTTCCCAACCAGAACATCATTCTTCCCCTCTTATAATCATTTGGAGGCCAGCAGGTGGCATGGTGGTTATGGTAGCTGAACTCTCATGTGGCTGATAGTGGTTCGAGTTCCAGACCTGGCAGCTTGCTTCTCACTTTTCCCTCTCTCTCTCTCATCAACTTTAAAAAATAAAAATAAAATAAAATAATGACAATAAGTACAATTAAATAAAATAATTATTTTTAAAATAATTATATTATTAGAGAGAATTTTGTCATATTTTTCAACAAAAGTATATATTCCCTATGAGTGCTTTTTGGTTGGCAAATAACTTTCCGTAAAAACTCATGTGAATATATCAGTTTTAATGCAATATTTACTCACATGTGTATGTGAATCAGAATTTTTTAATGTGGTAAAATACAAATAAAATTTTCCATTTTGAGAATTTTAAAGTGTACAGTTCAGTGATATCTACTACATTTCTTTTTATTTATTTATTTATTTATTTTTTTGAGATTTTTCCTTTTTTGCAATAGGGCACGTGTGCTCGCCAGAAAGATAGAGACAGACAGAGAGGCAGAAAGCCAGAAAACATCCTCAAGGAGGGATGGCCACGCCACAATCCCTTCTCCTCTTGGGATCTTGGGTACACATGCACACATGCCTGGTGTGAGTTTAAGCCACTGGGTCCGAGACTCAAATTGCGGTCGGCTACATTGGAGTCCAGCGACATAGCCATTACACCTACTTCTTATCCCATCTAGCACATTTCTAATGTTCTTCAACAACCATCAGTAGTTCCAGAACAATATTCTTTTATTATATAGATATATCATTTTGTAGCCTACAGAACCTCATTAGTTTTTATAGCTACACATCCCCATCATGCCACAATCCCTTCTCCTGAATCTCCTACTCTGATCTTGGGCATACACACACAAACCAGGCCTGATTTTCAAGTCACCAGGTCTGGGATTCAAGCTGTGGTTTCCCATGTGGGAGTTCAGTGATATAATTGTTATGCCATCTGCTGGTCTCTTTTCTCATCTCCTTTTTTCCTTTTCTGTCCTTTCCTTTTCTTCTCTGCTCTTTTTTTTTCTTTTTCTTAAAGCATTGTCTACCTTACTGGTTCTTTATAACTTCTGGTGACTTGTTAATATAATAGTTTCTATCTTGCTGTATATAGTCATACATTCAATCCTTCATTCTTTCACCAAGTTTTCATTGCCTCCTAGTCATGAATAAAGTCATTATCCTCACTGAAGTTAGTGTAAGAGAAAAAAAACTAAGAAAACAAATCAATATAAAATCTAATGTTCAGTGATGGTACCAAGTACAACAATAATGAAAAAAGAATAGTCAAGCAACGTTCAGGATGACAATGCTATTGCATGACTTTTTTTTTTTTCTTTTAAGAGATTTTTGCCTTAGGGTGCTTGTACTCACCAGAGAGGGAGAGATACAGAGGCAGAGGCAGTGAGTGGGAAAGTGAAAAATCACCTCCCAGCGGGATGACCATGCTGCAGTCCCTTCTCCATTCTCCTCCTGGGATCTTTGGTGTGTGGGTGCCTTTCAAGCCACCAGGTCTGGGACTTGAACCGTGGTCAGCCATGTGGGAGTACAGTGACATAAGTGCTATGCCATCTGCTGGCCCTCATGCTATTTTAAAGATGTGATGGGCAGAGAATGCCTCTGTGAGGTAGAAACATTAGAGCAGAGATCTGAATAAAGTAAGCAACAAGTCAAGTGAGGATTACATGATAGAACATTTCAAAGAGGAAATAGTGAGTGAAACACACTGAGATAAGAACATTGTTAAGGGGCAGCAGATGGCATAATGGTTACATTGCTGGACTCCCATGTAGTGGGCAGCAGATTACTTCTGGATCTGGTCACTTAAAACTCATGCCAGCCATGTGCGCTTGCATACCCAAGATCCTGAGAGGAGACAGGATTGTAGTGTGGCCATCCCACCTGGGGGGGGGTGATTTTTATCTCTCTGCAGAGAGACAAGTGCACGCACCTATAGAAAAAAACTCTCTTAAAAAAAAAAGAACATGACTAAAATATTGGAGAAATAGGAATAAAGCTTATGTGGAATGAGGCGGATAGTGGCAGGAAGCTGGGAAGATGCTAGGCTGAGGTCAGAAAATGGAGAACTTTGGAGATAACAATATAGAGTTTGAATTTTAGCTTAAGGTTGATTCATATCTTTGGAAAATTTTGAACAAGGAAATAATATCCAATTTATGTTTTACGTAGATGACTATTAAGACCAGTAGATGGCGTAATGGTTAAATTGTTGGACTTCCACATAATTGACTAAGGTTTAAATCTCAGACCCAGTGGCTTGAAACTCATACCAGGCACATGTGTGTGCATGCCCAATATCCTAAGAGGACAATTGAGGAGAAGGGATTGTGGTGTGCCTATTCCCCTGCAGGGTGATTTCTCACTTTCTGTCTCTCTCTTTCTTTCCAGTGAGTGCATGCACCCTGTAGCAAAAATCTCTCTTAAAAAAAACCCAAAAATACAACAACAACAAAACAAATAAAGATGACTGTTGTAGAAAGAATATATTGAAGAAAAATAGAATCAAGCAAATTTAATCATTCATGAAAGAGATGGTATAACAATATATTTTTCTGCCAGTCATTTTCTTCCTTATTCTGTTTACTCAGTTCCATTAACTTTATAAATTAATCTATCTTTATTCAAGGTAGAGTGAAAGGAAAATGAAAAGATTGTATGTCTTATTAAAAGGCACACAATAGTAAAATTGGCATATGGGAATTTAAACTTGTATTGAAAATGTGTTTTCAATTTATTTTAAAACATCAATTTTTTTTTTTTGTACACACAATGGAGAGACAGAGTAAGAGAGATAAAAAGCAAGAAGTCATTCCCCATGGGGGTTGGCCACACTACAATCCCTTCTCTTCCATTCTCCTCTTAGGGTTTTTGGGCCTGCACACACAGGCACCTGACATGAGTTTCAAGACACCAAGTCCAGGATTTGAACTATGATTAGCCATATGGAAGGCCAATGACATAACCTTTACTCCATCTGCTTGTTCCTTATTTTAAATTTTTTTAGTCTAAAGCATAGTAGGCCAATGTTAAGTAGTTATCTTTGAATTAGAAAATAAAGAGAAATATAAGAAAGAAAAATAAGTGATATATTATGTCACTTAGAGCATGTCTAGTATATCTTGGTAGTTATGAAATTAAAAAAAATTTTTCTTAGTTTTGAAATTTTTGAAATTGTTTACTCAATACCTTCAGGACAAAGTCAAATTAATTTATTTGTTTTTTTAAGAGAGATTTTGCTATAGGGCACATGGGCTTGCCAGAGAGACAGAAAGCAAGAAATCAGGGGATGGCCACATTGTATTCCCTTCTCCCCTATTCTCTTTTTGGGATCTTGGGCACACATGCACACACACACGGTGTCAGGTTTAAGCCACAGGGTCTGGTACTTGAACTGTGGTGGACTACATGGCAGTCCAGTGATGTTACCATTATGACATCTGCTGTGCTCCAAAGTCTGACTGCTTAACCCAGCATTCAAAGCCCTCTGTGACCTGATGTATGCCTGATTTATCTTATTTTCTGTCATGACTTGCTCATATTTTTTTCCTCTGTCAACAGGTAACTGTCAAAATGCTCACTTTAATTTATGTCTCACTGCTTTTGCTTACACTCTTCCTCTATTACTTGGTAAGCTTATTTTCTGTGATTTAAAATGTAGCTAATTTGTCACCATTTCTGGGTAGCTTTTCTCAACTGTTTCTTCTTATACATTCTTGCTCATCTTTGCTTACTTCATCCAAGAGGAGAATAATCTGTCTTTTTTTCCATGCTACTTTTGTATCACCAACAAGTTTCTAGTTGGTGTGTCATTAATTACTCTGTATTACTTATTTGTTGTCATGTGTGTTTTTCTTCCAAGACTGTGAACAATCTTAGGGGTGTCACTTTTTATATTGCTCCCGTGCTTCAAGACCTTCATTGTCTCTTTATTACTCTCAGGGTAAACTCTGCATTTCTAAATTGTCACAAAAAAAGCTTTCTGTAAGATATAGACCCTTAATTTGCTTTGGATTCACTTTCCCCAAATCCCTATTCTCTATTTTCTGTATATACTATATTGCATTGAATTTCTGAGATCAGCCACACTACCTCTTGTTTCACTAGTGTTAAACATGGTATCTTCTCTTCCCACCTCCTTCCTGTTATTTGGCTGATTCCTGCTTGTCCTTTGGTTTTCGGTAGTCTATGACTTTTTCCAGAAGGTCTTTCAATATGATCACGTCAAGTTAGGTGTGTTTCTGGTGAACATATAACACATGTCCTTGCCTCATCGTACTATTGAATGAATCCACTTATGTGTCAGATCAAGGATCATGTTTGTATTTATATAGGTCATTTTTTTCATGTTGTTTACACAGATCAATACAAAGAGTTGAATAATTGGAACTCAAAATTTGTTAAATGAGTGAGGTAAAATTTTGTCTGATTTACCTGTCTGTAGCCAGACCCTAGCACTGTGCTTAATGTAACAGTTTGTGATGAAATAAATCATAACTGGTTTACACCTCTCATTCCAGGGGTACAAAAAATTGAACACCAAGCAAAATATGGACCATTTTCTGAATCTTTTTGCCTGTTCCCTCTCTTTATCCCTGTCCCCTCTCCCAAAACTTTAATATGCTCTGTTATACCCAGAAAAATCTGAAGAGTAGGTATATAACATCCCAATGCAATATTTTTTATTGTGCCTTTGTATATTCAAGGCACTGCCAAAACATAGTAACCTAAATAGAAGGCAGCCCTTGCCATTTAACAGCTACAATCTAGTGGCGAGAAGTAAACCTGAGACAAGAACTCAAGTTACTCCAATAAAAAGTGATACTGTGGTTAAGGACTATGCTTAGCATAGTCCTTGGCACATAAACCCCTAAATGAATGATTGCCATCACTATTATGTGGAATTTGATAACTGATTTTGGACAAGACACATTTTCTAACTTATAGGGAAAATACTACACATCCAGAAAATCACCTTCATCTTTAAAAAAAAAAAAGATTCATGGAGAGGATGTCATTTGAATTAAGTCTTAAATAATAGTTAAGATTTGAGAGACAGAAATGAGAGGGCGTTCAGAGACAAGGGCAAGTTAACATATTTCTGCCACCCTTTGCTTTCCCTCGTAATTACTCATCCTAAATGGCGCAATCTTCCAAAGCAAATGGCCTGGAAGGGGAGAACAAGGTCTTTGGTTTTCTGAGATTCTGACAAGAAACACATATGCAAGACTTCACTCTGACCTGGGCCTGCCTGGATCCAGAAACCTAGTGAAATCTCTGACAAATTCGAGGTTGCACTTCTCAATTGGTCCACTGAGTTGTGAGGGGCACTAAGAAAGAAGGAGTGTCTATTTTCCAGTTTTGTTTAAAGACATATTTTTTAAGAACAGTTTTAGATTCACAGCAAAAGTGACAGGAAGGTACAGAGATGTCCCAATATCTCCTGTACCTACACAGGCATAGCCTTTCCCATTATCACTCCCCACAGCCAGTTGTTGAAATCAGTGAACCTACAGTGACACATTGCTATCAGCCAAAGTCAAGAGTTCACTCTTGGCACCTTTTATAATATGGATTTGAACAAACATAGAAAGAAGCATCCACTATTTTAGTGTCTGAATGTTTTCACTACCCTAAAATCTCTTCTGTACTGTGCCTGTTCATCCCTTCCTCTCCCCATGTCCTGGCAACGAGTAATCTTTTTATTGTCTCCATAGTTTTGTCTTTTAAAAATGCCATGCATATAGTTGGAATTGTACAGTATGAAGTCTTTTCAGATTGGCTTCTTTTACTTAGTAATTTGCATTTAAGTTTTTTGTTTGTCTTTTCTCGTTTGGTAGTTCACTTATAAGCACTGAATAATATTCCATTACAGATAACCCATCATATATTTATCTGTTCACTTACTAAAGTACCTGTTGGTGGCTTCCAAGTTTTGGAAATTTTGAATAAAGCTGCTATAAATGTCCATGTGCAGACTTTGGGCCAATACCAAGAAGTATGATTGCTGATTCTTATAATAATGGTGTGTTTTGTATTTTCAGAAACTTCTAGACTGTCATCCAAAGTAGCTGTCCCTTGTCAAGCCCTGCCAAATCACACATTTGTCAGCAAAATGAATGTTTTGGCATTTTAAGATACTTACTTTGGAGATACTTTTATGTAGAGATATGTAACTGGAACAAAGTGTTTCTATATATAAAATTAACTTTATTATAGTAAGGTGATTCTTAGAGTACTACATAGTGAAAAAATAATATTCCTTGGGAGTTGACCACTACTGCCTGCCTATATTTATCTAGTTCTCCAAACTCTTTTCATGTTATTTGTATATACTGTTTATATTCTAGTCAAACATAGCTTCTCACTTTACCTTTCATTCATTCATTCCAGATATATTTATTGAATACTATGTGCTGATTATTTTGCTAGAGACTAATTTTCCCTGGACATAAATTGTTTTTCCAGCTCTTTTTTACATACTGTTTCTTCCATCAGAATACTTTCAATGCCTTTTCTAACATACTTCAACTTGTCCTTTTGGAATCAGTTCAGATATAGAGTCTGTTGTTAAGCCATTTTTTACTTCACTGGTAGTTGCTGCATCTTCCTTATATTCAGAGAACTGTGTGTAAAAGTGCATAATAGTGCCATGATAGCTCTTCATAGCACTGTAATTTTCAATTGCAGTCTAACTCCTCCACCAATTTTGAGCCCTTGGAGGTCAAAAACAAACATCTTTTTATCTATGAATCTCCTGTGCTTTGTGTCAGTGTCAGGAATATATCAGTGTCATGATATAAAATATTTTTAATACTTTCTAGGAGATTATTGTTTAATACTGATCGTATCTTTATGCCATAGGATAGCAGAGGTTACTAAACTCAGATAATTAGCAAATTTCATCTATGTCATATGTTAACTATCAGATAGTTAACAGCTTTTTTCCCCCCAGTGGTAACACCTGCATGCATATGTGTGCATGCAAAAGAGAAAGAGTCTTTGACAGGATTCCTCACACTGTGATTCCCTTTACTCAACCTTCTAGCGCCTCAGGATCTTGGGTACCTGCACATGTGTGCCTAGTATGTTTTCAGGCTGACCAGGGGATCCAAACCAATGACTGGTTATATGGCTTCCAGCACTGTGTTCCTGGATGCGGTGGACTGTGCCCCCTGGCTGGGACAATAATAGCTATTGACCATGACCAACCTTACTGATTTTTTTGTTTTAAATGGAGATACTGGTTTTTTGTTTGTTTGTTTAAAAGAATTTATTTAATTTTGTTTATTCATTCATTTACTTTAAATTGACCAGAGGAAGACAGACACACAGAGAGACAGAAAGTGAGAAAGCAAGCCACCAGGTCCAGGACTCAAACCATGGTCAGCCAAGTGGGGATGTCCAATGCCTTAACCACCACGCCACCTGCTGGCCCCGACCTTACTGATTTTTAATAACCTGTCAGAAAAGTAAAGATTTCATTTAATAGCTATTGACCATGACCAACCTTATTGATTTTTAACAACCTGAAAGAAAATTAAAGATTTCATTCCTTATTTCTAAACTCCAGATATTTTCATAACTCTAAACGTATTCCCACCAAGAGAGTTTTCATTAATGTATGAGTTGCAACAATAAAAAAAGTCTTTTATTGTATAACTAAGAAATAATTTTAAAGAAGAGTTCAGAACATTTTCTGCTTTACTGGCTGTTTTATCCAGATAAATTGGTATGATTTTTAATAGTACTTTTCTTTTTAATCATTAGGGCCTTCTGTTTTAGTAACTGAACTGTTATCATTTACTGAGCTACAGTTCACTGACGCCAAGAAAGAGACGAAGGACTTTCTCTTTTATCTTTTCTATTTTAAAGCTCAAATGAAGGTACCTTATGTGTTTTTTAGTTGCTTCCATTCTAAAAGGGTTCATTAAGAAATAATACCATAAAATCAATGATGTTAGATCTTCAGCCACGTGAACATGACTGTTACCAGGCATGTAGGAAATGGAGAGCTCTTTAGAGAAATTTGTCTACATTGTAAGTGCTCTCAGATTGGTGCCCCTCGAGAAGAGAATGAGTAAGTAAATAAAGTGACTGTCTAAGACTTTGCAAACCAACCTAACCATATGTATTGGATCAAATGATACAATTGAGAAAATTAATAAATGCAGTTAGCCATTGTAATAGAACAATAAGTAGTTCATTTGGGAAAAGATTTTGATTGCTTTCCTGTGGTCTAGTTTAACATGTCTCAGTTATATATCCTATAGCTACTCTGGGAATATTATAAAGAAGCACAGAGACAGTTCTCTGGGAAGACAACTCTAAAAGGAGGCATTTTTCATAAATAAATTTTTCATACAGCCTGATTTTATTCCTAGGTAACACATAGATTCCTATGTACTGTGATTTCAGAGACTCTAGTAATGACTTTTACTGCCACCTGATCTGTACCTGTCTAATATTCTCTGGCAGCTGGAAATTTCCTAATAGGAGATAATACTCTATTTAATTATTATATTAAGATTAAAAATGTGAACATTCTATCAGAAAATTGGTAACAGTAAATGTGATTCTTCATAAAGTTTAAATAGCTAATAAAATTTTTCTGGAAACTGTGATCAAGTGAATCCTGGACTATGAGGACAATAGGAGCACTTACTGGTAGACATGTTTGCTCATTTAACCATTTTACCTATATCCAGCTCCATTCACAAATAACTGAAACTTATCCCTTTAAACAGTAGACAGCATTTTATTTCTTGCAGAAATATACCTAAAATGTACTATGTATTTTCTTGCTTTACTAAAGGGAAAATACTGTGTAGAATATAAACTTTCTTTGTGACCTAGAATCATCATTTTGAACTTCTAATGTTAAAAATTCTATGAGGCAGAATTGTCACCATGACTTTTTTTTTTTTTTTTTTAAAGAGAGGCTTTTTTGCTATAGGGCGCATGTGCTCTCCAGAGAGACAGAGAGACAGAAAGTGAGGAATCACGCCCTTGGGAGATGGCCATGCTTCATTCACTTCTTTTCCACTCTCCTGAGTTTTAAGATGCTGGGTCCAGGACTCAAACTGCTGTCGGCTACATGGGAGTCCAGGGATGTAACCATTATGGCATCTACTGTTCCCATCACCATGACTATTGAGCTGTGTGTCCCTAGATAAATTATCCTAGATTGCTGTATTGGGTCATAAATCTGTTGTCTTCTCCTTAATGGCAGGTGTCCCAGCTCAGTGCTGCTGCTTTTAGCAACAACCTTCTCAAACTCCTCTATCCCTCACTATCGCTCATATGCTCTATAGCTCTGTAACCTCATAGTCACAAAGTTCATAGATTTTGGTTCTGATACAACATTTAGCAGCTATTACTCAACTTTTCAACTCTTGTTTTGGAGGACTAATGATGGTACTTCCTTCAGGGGCTGTGGTGAGAACTAAATTAAAAATGTACAGAAAGCAGAGAGCTTTTTACTGTGATTGGTTAACTATCAGGCAGCATAGTAGCATTAAAAGATAGCAAATGAAACAAAATGTCTATGCTTATTAAACAGTCTATTTGAATTTAAAATAAAAATTTAAATTATGGAAATCTTTCCAGAGGGTATATTTATTACTTTTCTGTGTCATAGAACATTGGTGGAACATACAGGTACTTTTCACTGATACAACAGTTGAGTTTAAATGATGTTTAAGAGAGCTGAGGATTACAGAGCATGCTTGGCAAGAAAGTGAGTAAAGTTTTATTTTTACATGTTGAAATAACTAGTATATGATATATGAATATAATTTATTGAAGGAAATTATTATCAATAATGATCTTTTCAATATTCAGTGAATAATTACATAAGAGTACAGTGCAAGAAGACATTTTTCTTTAGTTCATCATCTAAATAATTTTCACATCCTAACTTATCCTTAATTTTCCTTAACTTTCCCAGTGGATCAGGGGCCAAGTCTCATGTTTTTTATTGCATAGTGTCTTTTGTACCCTTTTTGATATTATACCATCTAGAAGAGAAGAAAGATGGACATTTTATTTTTGTAACATCATACTTCATAGTTCATCTTCTTGCTTTTACCTAAACTTTATCTCTGAGGCCTTCAAACAGTACTCACAAGATTACTCTTTCCAAGCTTAATAATGTCACTTACTTGTTAAAACCTTTTATTGATTCTCTAATATCATCATTACTTCATTATAAACATTATTATAAACTATATTTAGAAATATAGTTTATATAGTTTATATTATGATATCCTCATGAATATTTAAATTTTGAAAGTCTTTGAACTATTTTGTAAAGTATATCTTTTGTCTCTCTAATACCATAGCCTTTTGATATTACTGGCTGTGTTTTGATATTGCATTGATATCAAAGGAGCACAATTAAAAGTAATGTTAGAATAAAGGGGAGGGAACCAGCAGTTAGCGTAATGGCTATGTTGCTGGACTCCCACGTAGTCAACCGCGGTTCGTGTCCCGGGGTGATTTCTCGCTTTCTGTCTCTATGTCTCTCTCTGTCTGTCTGGTGAGCGCACGTACCCTACAGTGAAAATCTCTCCAAAAAAAAAAAAAAAAAAAGAATAAAGGGGAAAAATAAGTGTGAATAGATGGTGAAAAAAACAAGAAGTATAGAAGGAAAAATCTCTCTTGCCTTATGTATTGTAAGAGTGTCCTTCCATTTGAATCCTAGGAAATATCTCAGAAATTTGTATTCCATAACATAATTTCCTAATTGAAGGACTTTGTGAACCTAAAGTGAATTTTTGAAAGGTCAGTTTTTAGTTGGTTATGGTCGCCTACCTTTCCTTGCTCACACCTTTATTGCTGACATTCAGCAGAGTTGTGGAGAATATCCAATTAAGAGTCTTGCTTGGTAAGTCACCTTTAAATTCCTGTATTTTATTTTCCCCTTAGTATCTATTTGGAGAGCCCACCACCATCTTGGAACCTGGAAGGTATATGATCTTTATTATAATGGCCACTCTCCAAGGAAATAAATGTTCTAAAATAAAAAGCAAGCCAGTGGCAAAATATATCAGATCTTCTACCCTCCCATGAGATCACTGCACATAATCTTCAGGGCATTTATTGCCCAGTCTATATTTTCTAGGTTGAATGTTATTGTAAAACAGTAGTGAATTGATAATTCAACTACTCCTGGTTTTTCATACTGAAGCTTCAAATACCAAAATGATTTTGGTGTTTTATATGTTGTCAATTAAGGTTTGTGGGGGAAGGGGTGATATTTAGTGAATCAGAGTTTATATAATAAGCCTTAGGAGCATATTAGTAAACCTGATGTGTATCCTAGTATTTTGGTCTAGGATCAAATCTCACATGGAAAGTTCCCAGGTGTTTCTGAAGGGATTGTTGTTACAGTACAATTGACTTTTGAGAGTTATGTTTAACAAAACTGAAATAATTCAGGACCACTGGTATTTTGTTTAAATATCCAGAGGAATCAAAGAACCAAAGTGATGAGAAAAAAAAACCAAAAAACAAAAAAACAATTTGAATCCTGATAACATTGCCTTGTTTTGCTCAAATAATTTCCATTGAGACCTCTTGAAAAAGAGTACAAATTCCTTTTTCTCACAGGGCTATTTTGTCTGAAGAGATCAGAAAATTTAAGTCACAGTCTTTTCATTTTTTAAAGATGAACAGAAGATCTTTCTTTTTCTTTTTATAGTTTGCTCTATGGCATGTGTGCTTGTCGGGGGAGGGGGTGGTGGAGGAGAGAGAGAGAGAGAGAGAGAGAGAGAAAGAGAACACCCCTCTAGGGGTTATGGCACACCACAGTCCATTCTTCATTCTCCTCCTGGTGTCCTGGACATGCATGTACATGCATCTGTATGTTTTTGTACCCACCAGGTCTGGGACATGAACTTTGCAGTTGACCATGTGGGATTCGGCTACCTTAACCAATACTACCTGTTGACTCAGAAATTTTTCTTTTAAGAGACTTGAAAAGTAGTGAGTATATATTTGGATATTGACAGTTTCTGGATATATTTAGATATAATTTTTGAATACTTTTTGCTAAAAGCTATATTTAAGCCTGGTGGTATTGGATTTGACAAGGTATTGACCAAAATAGGTCTTCAATTAACAAACTGAATAGCAGTAGCTTCATTAAAGTCGTTAGAGTGCATTTTCTATGAAGTCATTCTTTATCCTCTCCCTTTAACCCCAAAGCTGATAGTTATAAATCCAGATCTTAGAACTTCCTGATGAGTTTGGTAATCTTGACACAAATATTGCCAAGCAGTATCTAAGCCTATTTAAAACTTTAGTCATACTCTCCAATTTAGATTGATATCTTTATCTATCTATTATTATTATTTTAAATTTTGTCAGAGACTGTGTGTACTTGCTGGAGAGGGAGAGAGGGAGAGAGAGCGAGAGAGAGAGACAGACAGACACAGAGAGAAGGAAAGTGAGAAAGCGCCTTCCCATAGGGCATGGTCACACCTTAATCCTTCTCTATTTCTCCCTCCTTTTGGGATTTTGGGCATGTATAAACTTGTACCCAGTGTATTTCTCAAGCTGCTGGGTCTGTTACTTGAACTGTGCAGTTGGCCATGTGGCATCCAGCTGCCTTAACCATCACACCATGGGCTGGCCTATAATAAGTAAATATTGAGGCAAAAGATGAAATATTGGGACCACAGTTAGCGTAATGGCTATGTTGCTGGACTCCTACATAGTCGACCGCGGTTCACGTCTGGAACCCGGTGACTTAAAACTCACACTGGGCATGTGTGCATGTGTACCCAAGATATCGAGAGGAGAATGGAGGAGAAGGGATTGCGGCATGGCCATCCCCCTTGGGGGGTGATTTCTCACTTTCTGTCTCTGTCTCTCTCTGTCTGGCAAGTGTATGCGCCCTATAGCAAAAACCTCTAAAAAAAAAAAAAGATGAAATATTATTTCATTCTACCAAGGTGTTAGCATGAAAATATACCCTAAAATCTATTGCTAGCAAAATATATGAGCAATACTGTCATTTATTATCAACAGACTTCCAGATTTTATTGTATTCCTGAAAATAATTCAGTATATAAAAAAAAATTTATATTCCACTACCAAACAACCCATTTCTGGGAATCTAGTCTGTGTAAATAAAAATATAACATCTAAGATTATAGTCTCATAAATTTTTCTAGAATCACTGCACTTGGGGACAAAAACTAGAGAAACAAAATTGACATCATTAATATAGAAATGGTTGAATACATTGTGCTAAAATAGAATTTTTCTGAATTAATTTTCTCCCAAATTATTTTTTTCAAAATAGTATGGAAAGTAATATGAAAAATGTAAAAGACTAGTATGATGAATTATTTTGGTAGAGAAAATGATGATACGTTACTAGATATTTATAGATATGTAGACACAAGTATATTTTTATGTATATGCTAATGAGTATGTGCTTTTATATGGATAGAAGCATATGGGGAAAGTATAGAAATATGCACACCAGGTGATTTACATAAGTTGGTGGAAAAAGGAGAAAATAAGAGTAACACAGGTAGAAAGAAAGCGTGGAAGGAGACAAAGTAATTGAAATGAAAGGAGTATATTAAAGAAATTCAACCTGGAAGATGCAAACTAATTTATTTAAGGTCACATATCTTCATGTGCATTTACCTCTGTGTATGTATAAGAGGGTTTTCAACAAGTTCATGGAAAATGCATATTATTAAAAAAAAATCTCTATGCATGAATTTCAAATTTCTTTTTGCACCAAAATGAACTTGTATTTAAAATCACCTTTTCCACAAAGTTTTAAAGTATCTTCGTGTGTATCTGTGTTCTTTGTGTGTATGCATGTGCATAGAAAGCTGAGGGCAGGCAGGATAAGTTTCTTCTGTATCAACTGACTATAAAAAAGTAATTGATATTTTGATTTTCTGTTTTCATATATGTAGTCTCACTGGCTTTTTTTCTAACTTTTGTTATTTCTTCTGCTCATGTTGAGTTTAAATTTGCTCTCCTTTCCCTCATTTTCTAAGATGGAAGCTTTATATTTTAGATTTTTTTGTAATATATACATTTAATGCTATAAATTTCCTATCCATGCAGTGCTTTTGCTGCATCCATTAAATTTTTAAAAGTTTTAACTTTTATCAAGTGAAAATTTTAGGTGAGACTTCTTTTATGGCCTATTGGTTATTTAGACATTTACTATTTAACCTCCAAATATTTAAGGATTTTTTTTTCAGCTATTTTTCTGTTACTGATTTCATGGCGTAATAACAATTTGTATGGCGCCTATTTTTAAAATTTTGTTACATTGTATTAGGAAATAGCTCACAATGTGGTCTATTTTGTTGCATGTTCTTTGAAAGACTGACAAGCGTATGTATATTTTGCTGTTGTTGGATGGCATTAGATGGAGTATTACATAAACATCCACTAGATCAAGTTGATAGTGATAGCAGTGTTCATGTCTTTTATATCTTTATTCATTTTCTCAAAGAAGGATGTTTCCATTTATAGTACTAGATTTGTCTATTTTCCACATCTTTTTTTTTCCTCATGCATTTCAACACTGTTATCAGTGCATACATGCTTGAGATTATGTCTTCTTGGAGAGGGATCAATTTATCCATGGTAGTATTCTTTATTTTGAAGTATTGTATAAAATTAATATAGTTATGCCAGCTTTCTTTTGTTAATGTTAGCACTTTAGATCTTTCCTAATCCTTTTACTTTGAACCTACCTGAATCTTTATATTTAAGAGTGGTGTTTTATAGATAACATACTTCTAAAGTTTTTTCTTTGTAATGATTATTTTAGTACACTATTGCATTGCTAACAGAACTATATGGAACTGGGTGACTTTAAGAGTATAGGTGTTTATTTTGACTCACATTTCTGGTGACTGAGAAGTTCAAAGGCATCACAAAATGGAGGAATGCAGAACTTTAGACATTGCAGAACATGGTCCATATCCTTCTCTGTACTATTCTCTCTGCTTATACATACTACTAGAACTCTACTATGGAGGCCATATTTTAATGACATTATCACATCCAAAGGCCCCACTCTGAAACACCATGAGGAATTTGTCACTTAGTATCTTACCAGCACAGTCAGTACAATCAAGTCCCAACACATGAATTTCTTAGCTATTGCCCACTAAGAGCAAAATGAAACAATGGAGGAAAGCCATTATCTAAACAGTAATAGTGATCTTTGTCTTTTAATTGATGTGTTATATCAATATTTAAAGTGATTATATAGTCAGATTAATATTTGTTATCTTTATAACTTTTGAATTTATTAAATTTACTGTTTTCCACTCCTCCCTTTGTATTGTCTTCTCTAGTTTAAATTGAGCATTTTATGATTCCTTTTTATCTCTTTTCTTACCATGTAATTTATTAATATTTTTCTTTTACAAATGTTTAGTGGCTACCACAAAGTTTATAGTATACCTTTTTACTAATCAAATCCTTCTTTAAATAACGGTGTTCTGCTTCACATGCATTGCAGATAACATAACAAAGTATTCCAAAATCCTCCTACCCATCATTGTGATATTAGTCAATCATTTTACTTATTTAACTACTATAATTGTTCAATGTACTTAATAATTATTGCTTTAAAAGTTATCTTTTATATCAATTATGAATAAGATAAATAAAATATTTATTCCATCTATGATTTTTTAAAAAATATATATCCAAGTTTCTGAGGGGATTTTTCTCAGAATTTGATCCTGAGAACCGCTTGTGTTTCTAAAGAGAAAGCCCATAAAATGATGAGCACTTCGTTTTTTTTATTTTAAGGGTTTTTTTTTTTTTTTCCCCCATAGGGTGTATTTTTATTTTAAGGTTTTTTTTTTTTTTTTCCCCCATAGGGTGTACGTGCTCACTGGAAAAAGACATAGATAGTGAGAGAGAAAGTGAGAAATCAGCCCCCAGGGGGGATGGCCAGGTGACAATCCCTTCTCCTCCAGTCTGCTTTCGGATTTTGGGCATGCATGCACAAGCACCTAGTGGGATTTTCAAGCCATTGAGTCCAGTACTCAAACTGGAGTTGGCTGTGTGAGTCCAACACCTTAAATGCCATGCCATCTGCTGGTCACAATGAGTACAATGGTGAGTAATTCTAGGACTGAGGCCCAAGAGTTAGTTTCTCACATTGAAGCTAGTCCATTGAGCCTCTATCATTTCATCAAACTTACTATTTAAATATTTCTTTAAAAAATAATGGCTCCAGCAGCTTTTTATGCAAATCAACAGATTATAGTTGCTGTATTTCTGGTGTGCATTTAACCCTCACTTCTCTGATGGGTCCAAGAAAAGTCATACATTTTTATTTTGCTTCATTGTTCCTTGTTATGTAGACCAGACTTACTTGTTAGAAACTCAATATGCCAGAGCTTTTAATGAAATTTTAAAAAATGAAAAATGCAGTTCCAATTAATTTTCTATGAAGTATTTATCTTGGAATAAAAAGAACATAAAATATGGAGCAACTAAATCCCTCTATGTTTGTATATTCTTGTGCATATTTCTCTAAGGGAAAAGAATAGTATGATATAATGCTTAGAAGGTTGTTAATGCTAATAATTTCATGTGGTTAGGATAGTGAGGTAGAAGGAAAAATGGTTAACTTAGCTGTTGTAAATTTTTGTATTGTGTTGATTCTCTTATTCCAAAAAGCATATAACTTCTTTAATTTGACTATTATTTAAACAAAATTGCGTAGGTTGCCCAGAACATTTATCATTTGTGTTCATGAATAATGATGATAAACCTTTAAAAGTAGGAGGGTTCTAAATGTCAGGCTAAGAAGCATGACCTTTATTTGAGAGGCAAAGAGGAGCTACTGATGAATTTTGAGCAGGGGAATGATATAAATTGAGTTCTGCTTTTAGAAAACTTATTTAGCTGCTGTGTATTTTGAATGGGATAGAATATTGAGGAACCCATTTATGTGGCTATCAGAATTGTGATATTTTCTATTTGTGCAGTGCTCTCAAATTTATTAAGCACTCTCATTTATATTAACTCATTTACTTCACAAAACTGAACCTTGATCCAGGAAGATTACCTTACAAGTAATCTGTGGACATTGATTCTAAGTAAGTTAAATAGCATGCTTTGACCACACAGTTGGTACAGTTGTCTACTAGGATGTGAAATGAGAAATTGTGCACTCTTTCTGATCTCTCATATAGCTTCTGCACAAAATGTAACAGTAATAGCCCTGTATTTTATGAAGCTTAGAGCTTATAACACACATTCATGGGACAATATTATCTAAATATATTGGAGGGAAAAAAATTCCAGGACAGGCTCTATAGTGCAGTGGTTAAATGCTGTGCATTTGGAACTGGATCCCTTATTGCCAACCACAGTTCAAATCTCAGCCCCAATAGTTTGAAAAATATGTCAGGCACATGTGTATGAATGCCCAGAATCCTGATAAGAAATGTAGGAAAAAGGATTCTGGAATAACCAAGCTCCACTAGGGGTATGTTTGCTCTCTTTTTCTCTCTCTGGTTAGTGTACATGACCTCTGGCAATTAAAAAAAAAGTCTATACCAAAAAAAAACCAAAAGAACAAAAACCAAAACAGAGAAAGAGAAATAAGAATATAGGAGTAAGGAGGTGGGAAAAGGAATTAACAAATATTTTACATTTAACTTTTACTACATTATTACTGCCCTGTATGATGGTTATCAAATCCTCATTTTGTATATGAGAAAGTTTCAAGGAAATTGAATGACTTGCTCAAAGTCACATAGCTTTTCTAAAAGTGCTCCTGAGATGGGAATCCTGGGTTGTTTGATTCATGTTTGATACCATGTTGCCATCTCCTGAGAATGATAGGTTCTCTTGATACTGAATATATCTGCTAGACCTCTTTTCAAGGAATTAAAAGAAACTAGGAGGAGGAATGTGGTATTTGTGTAAGTGTACTATTCACACCCTTTTACTACGCACCTATGGGGAGTACCATCAGCAGATAACCTTCAGTTGTCAGCATGCTCAGCATTGTCTATTTCAGCTGCAAATAGCTGTCCTAGGACCCTATAGCAGCTGCATTACAACTCAAATTCTTCCTCTAGCAAAGATTGCTTCCTTCCCTTCTTTTTCTATTTGTTAATATCTTTTTTTTTTGGAGAGGTTTTTGCTATAGGGCACGTGCGCTCGCCAGACAGATAGAAAGAGACAGAGAGACAGAAAGCCAGAAATCATCCCCCAGGGGGGATGGCCATGCCGCAACCCCTTCTCCTCCGTTCTCCTCTCGGGATCTTGGGCATGCACGCACATGTGTATGGCGTGGGTTTTAAGCCACCAGGTCCGGAACGCAAACTGTGGTTGACTACATGGGAGTTCAATGACATATCCATTACGCTAACTGCTGGTACCCCTTGTTGGATATCTTATAAATATCTTGTACCTCAAACTTCATCTCAGCTTCTGGAGAACCCATTTTGGTTCAGTTGAAATCATGAGTGGCCCAAGCAAGAAAATAGAGATTCAGGAGTTGGATCAATTACCATATCTGACAATGAAGACTCCATCACTGATAGTGGATGATAGAGCAGGCAGCCCCTGGCACCAGATGACAGTCCAGCTCTCACCAGTGTTTATTGTGATGATGTGTCAGAGTAAGATGATATACTTGTGAATAATGGTAACTATAAGGATAATGCTACTGTGCTATTTTTGTATTACAAAAAGATACTAAAAGCTGAGTTTGAGCAATATGCTATAGGCAGCTGGGTCTTCTTGATTGTATTAATGAGTTTTCATTTCCACCACAATGGAGTGGAGAAAGCTAGGGACCAATTTTAGGACTCAATAGAATGGGTGCACTTAAAAGACAATTATATACCTAACCAAGGCAGATTTCTTATGCCAAGATTTCTTCAATTTTAACCTTCATTATGATCAGATGAAGGTTAAATTCTAATATAATTACAATTATATTAGAAGTCATGGAATTGAACAAAAATTTCTTTATACAAAGCGTTAATAGATACCTAAATACAATATGGTTTAAAAATTAAATCATACGTATATAGTTACTGGAGTATCTGGAGGATGTGGCAAGGGATCTACTCCAGGACTATTCTGGAGAGTGTGGTGGTAGCTCTTTTCTCTCTTATAATTGCCATTGCCCTATATAGATATTATTCCCTCTAAGTCATCCAATTAAAAAGTTTGTGTGAAGCCTGCCTTAACTCTTGATGAGGTTATTAATAATACTTGCTAAAAGCACAAGAGAGTATTCTAAACTTCTAGGCCTCAGTAGTGTTGAATAATTGCAGTCTTCTGCTTTCTGTAAGCCAGCCAATAAGGAGTATGAAGTTGCCAACAACTTGTATTAGACCTGGATCAGTGATCAAGCCCAAATAGAATAGTTTAAGCAAACAAACAAAAAGTGTTATGGCTCTCAATCTTCCTCTTCTGCTTCTAGATACTATGTGAGTGTGTATATGTGTTCTCTAAATAGGATATATGTATGTCCTCATGGCATATACATAAACATACACATGTTCATCCTTTCTATTACAAGCTGATTATTCACACCCAGTATGTGAACATTGTTATTTATGAGATGCAGCATGTCTGACATTATCACTACTAAGCTGTTAGGAAAACATGAATCTTAAGTACTGTATAGGATATCAAGTGTACCCAGCTTTCTTTCAATATTTTTTTGGTTAGAGTGACTTACATGTATATTACATTATCATATGAATGCATTTTCTTTAGTGTTAAGGAAAAAGCTATGATAACCCAGATGTTTCCCATAGCATGGGATAACTGAATGTTTAGAGGTTTTTAATGGGGACAAGAAATGATTATTTGTGTTAGTCATAAGGGAATCTGACATCTGTCACTTATTCTATGAATGAACATTTGAGCTGTAAGCATAGCGGACAGCTTGTACATATTTCTTTAGTCAATGTTTTCTTGTCATCACATTCTTTAACCACTGTGGCCTGGTGGTTAAGGTAAGCCAGACCAACATGGCTGACTGTGGTTCAAGTCCTATCCCTGGTGGCTTGAAAAACTTGTCAGATGTGTGTGTGCATGTCCAAAATACTGACAGGATGGAGAAATGGAGGAGAAGGAATTTCACTGTGACATTAGAGGTTGTGCTCTCTTTCTCTCCCTCTCTCTGACTTCTTCTGCTGTTTAAAATAAAGAAAAAATTATGAAATTCTTATAATTTTTGTAGAATAATTGAACATTTTCTAGTATTTGGCTGTTTTATTATTAATAACTTCAGTTTGACGTATTTCTGATAATCCTCTTTTGAAATGTTGGCTCTCTTGTATGTCAGTAACAGAAATCAGGGATGCACCATAGGTGTTTTTTTTCAGGGAGTTTCCTAAATAAGGGTCCCTGAAGAAGGAGCACATGGGCATTAGACCCCCCACCCTCACCCCAGAACATTGACTTGTTATTGTGCTGATCTAGGAAAGGAACATTTTTCTGTTATTCATTCACTCAGAGATGGCACATTTTCCTAATTCACACAAAGCAATTTTATATACCTTTGGTGGCTGCATCTGATGTTGTCCCACGTGATCAAATTGCTAATTTATAATTCTCTGTTTAATAATAAAATTAGGATTTCTATAATTTATGCTTAAAATTTATGTAATTTTATCTCAGTGAGTAACATAAGCATGATTTTAAAAGGCAGGTTTTTCTTCATCTTTTCTTCTGTGTAATCTTTACATTTTATTAATTTATTTTCAAGTGCAACATCACCTCCTAATTTCAAAAATTCTTCCTTGGGGGCTTTCTATACTATCCCAGCACTAGTCACTGGTAATAACTTTGAATTTTACAAGTAATTTACTCTTTCTTCATGTAAATTATAAGCTCAAATATGTTTTAAAATCTTACCTATTCCAGCCATAAAAGAAGATAGTATCAATGATTTGGGCTTTTTCAAGGTGAAGAGGGGAAAAAAGGCTTATGTGTATTAATTATGAGGGAGTCTGACATCTATTACTTTTTTACTTTCCCAAATTCTTAGTCATCAGACCATGAACTTACCAGAATGTAAAACTTCATGAAAATTAGGCTTTAATTTGTTAGCCCACAGGATACTGCCAGAACATAGCAGGCACTCAATAAATGTTTGTCACATAAATGAATGCAGTAAAGCCTTTACGTGCCATGGCTCAAACTTGAAAAATAATCTAAATTGTATAAATTATGTTTTCATTACTATTTCTATTTCTACTATAAAGACTTAGCCTCAATAAAGTAGACTTTCCCTGCTATATATCCAGGGATCTGGGTAGTGTAGCACAGCATTTATTGCAAAGGATCGTTATGAGGAACATAATCATATGAAACAACATTATGTTCCAGGAATATGCTTGAGACATTGAGTTTTTAACACATATGTTAAAAGCACATATGTTTAAAGTAATAATCTTTCATGTAACAATTAAATTTTACTTTGTTTCCCCCTTTTTTTTTGGTTATGAAATAAGTTCATACCTATTTGAATGATTGTCATAAAATAAAATAATCTGACCTTGGTGCCCAATCATGTAACCACTATTCCCGATAGTCTCTTGAAAGAAAAGGGGATAAAACCAGGCCAAGAAGCTTTGTAGTGCTGAAAATAATAGTACCTTTAAAAGAAAATATTTCGGAGTGTTACCTTCCTCTATTTAAATAGGCTCATTCATCCAGATATAGGCCTAGCGTAAGCAATAATGGAAAAGCATTTTACATTTTGTTATTGCTCACATCTATCTGTTACTTTCTGTTCATTTGTTTGTTTGTTTTTGCTTTGGGGTGCATGTGCTCACCCAGAGACAGACAGGGAAAATGAGAAATCACCCCTTGGGAGGATAGCCACATTGCAGTTCCTTCTGCGCCAGTCTCCTCTTGGAACTTTGGGCAATGCATGTACACGTACCTGGCATAATTTTTAGGCTGCCTTAAACTCCTTAAAGTCCCCTTAAGTTGTGGGACTTAAAATGGTGCATCTGGCCATGTGGGATCCAGTGCCTTAACTTCCAAGCCACCTGCTGGTCCTACCTGCTACTTTCTATCCCCACTAGTTCAGACATCTTCACCTCTGTTCTGAATGATAGCCACTTCCAGCCTTGCCTCCGGGCTTATCAGATGCTCATTGTTGCTCTATACTGTAGATGATATTTCTTCCCTGTTAAAAAATCCTTTATTTGGTCTATAAGACCCTGATGCACTGCACTTAACCACTGTGCTATGGGACTGGAGTAAATTTTCAATTTTCTTTTTGATTTTCCTACCCCAAAATATGTACAGAATGGATGGAGATTCCAAAAAAGTATGGAAATTTGAAGAGATATATTTGATTTTCAGCTAAAATGTTGACTATTAACAAACTTTCATGAATCATTGTTTTCTTCTTTTGCTCATTTTCCTTCTTGTGCCATTCATCTAGCAGAAACCCAAATTGTGATGAATTCATCCATCTGTCTTTTCAGTGATTGCATCTGGACAGCTAAATACTACTTTCCTAGGGAAAGTATGACTAATAATTACATAACTGGGGCTCTGACAATCTTATTACAATTTTTAAGTTAATTGACCTTCACATTCTCTGTAATGATTGTTTTGGAATTCTCCACATCTCTCAATTCATCCATTCAATGACTTAAACTAAGCAGTGCAGTGTATCAGAAGCTGGATCTGATATACTGCCCCAGTGGTTTGAAAACATGACAGGCATGTGTACATGCGTACCTAGTCTGCCTGGACAGAAAAACAGGAAAAAGTGTTAGAGTGAATATGTCTCATTAGAGGGTCCTTCTTTCTCTCTCTAGGGTGAGTGAATGAACCCTCTGGCAATCAAAAAAATTGCATAGTTTAGAAATCAGTACATCAGTCTCACTGGTTTTTATATTTGTAAAAGTTAAAGATATTTTTAAATGAAACTATTTGAAATATAAATGTAGCTGGTGGCATAGGGGGTTAAGGGCACTGGATCCCACATGACCCACTACACGGTTTTAGTTCCAGATCTGGTGGCTTGAAAAACATGCTGAACACATGTGAACTTATCCAAAATGCCAAAATGTGGGAGAAATGGAGGAGAAGGGATTGAGGTATGTATATCCCTCATGAGGGAGTGTTTCTTCACCTTTTCTCTATCTGTCTCTCTCTGGTAAGTGTGCATACTCTCTGGAAATTTTTTTTTTTAAAAAGAAATGTAAATATAAATATTGAAGTACTGATTCTTAACCAATAACCAACTTCACAAATCTGTTAAAGCCTTTGAACATTATTTGCGAGATCTATGACTGTGAAACTTTTCATTTGGTTTGAATGCATTTTAGTTTTTGTTACATAAAAAATTCTATTTTGAATTGATTTTAGTAAAATTGTATGAAATAATTTATATCATGCCAACAATTTACATTAAAATAAAACACTAAAATACAGTTAAAGCAGAGGTATAATATCTGATAGATGGAATAACCCTGTGGAATATTTAATTTTAAATCCCATTTCAATATGTACAAATATTGTACACAGGACTTGTAATTTCAGTCATCTCAGTGAACCAGATGGAGGGTCATTTCTCTTTAGTCATGAGGCAAAGTTGCAAAGCAAAGCTGTCACGAAATGTTTCATGATCTCATCAAATCACAGACTGAGGAGTGGGAATTTTTATTATGCATAATGCAAAATACCTAACCATTTTTATTGCACTGAATTTCAATATATATTCAATTCAAGGAGAACAAATTCAGAACATTACATGCTTTTCTTATGGCCCTGGATCATACCAATATCAAGTCAAACAATAATCGTATTACAAGTTGATAATATATTGTGCATGCTTATATGAAAAAATTCCATTACAGAATGCATCCATAAAGTAGGTTTTCAACAAATCTATCCAAAAAAGAAAACATCCTTCATGACTATTAAAATGAAGTTTTCATAAAACTCTGCCAGCTACTATGGTATTAATACTTCTGATCCCTTTAAAAATCAGTCATATTGTCAGCTATATTTGGCACATGGCATAATGTATTGTTATTTTATATTTAATTGCTAGGCAAGAATTAAGAATTCCTTGTAGCTACCATACATTTTAAGTATCAAGAGCACAATATTTGCTAGTTACTAAGTTAGTAAAGTATTTATGAGACAGCGCACTGAAAAAAATCTTTTTAAGATACTGACTGGAATTTAGGCTTGATGTTGGTAGAGAACATTGCTTACCTTTTTCACCATTGATTCCATAATGCTTAGCAAAATGTTGACCATGTATAGGAGAATGTTTTTTTAGAATACTTGTGAATAAAAATTAAACTACATTGAGCATCAAATAATCATTATGAAGACCTCAATTGAATAATTACTAAAAGTATATATCCTGAAATAACCATGCCATTATTTTGAATTAATCAATTAATTCATTGTCTCCATCCACAATTAAATATCTAAATTCAGTTTCTTAAGTTTATATGTCACTTGCTCATTATCTAATTTATGTACTTTTTTCAATGATAGAGGTTACTTATTTTTAAATCATTATTTTTACCATCGAGTTTCTGTGAATTCTCATTCATTCGAGGACTTTAGGAGGTACATTATAAACAGAAGAACTTGGGTTGTTGTTCTACATTTTTCAGCTGTAATAAATTACTATTACAGAATCTTGTTCAGCACTTAACATCAGTGTTCTTTAATCACCATGATTTATGCCCTCTCATCTGTCATTCCAAGAGTATCTAGAATCTTACCATATCATTAAACTTGTCTATAACTTGTGAGGCTAGTTTGTGCCAGACATTTTCCTAGGCACTTTGATACATTATTTTTAATCCTCACAACATCTCTGTGAAATAGTCATTTTCATTCCACTTTACATATGAAAAAAATTAAGCTTATAGACAATGAGTATGTTGCCCAATATCCTCTAGTTACTAAATGATAGAGCTGAGACCTTGCTGGTCTGTTGCCTAAGTCTGGACCTCTTAGTAATGACTACTTAATAACTACACTTTTGATCCAGATAATGGTTTTGGCTCTTTCTTGTGAGCAGTTCTTTATACCTTACATAGAACTTCTCATAGAATCTGGCCCATTTTAGAAGCATCTCTGAAACAGGGGAAGATTTACTCTCCATTATCATCATGGGTGGATTTTTTTTTTCTCCAGAAGGAATAATTTTTTTAATAAGTTTTGATAGCAGGTGCATGTGGTTACCAGAGAGAGACAGACAGAAGACAGAGAAAGTGAGAAATCACCCCCAAGAGGATGGCCATGCTGTAATCCCTTCTCCTCCATTCTCCTCTCGGAATTTTGGTCATGCATGCACGTGCACCCTGTGTGTTTTTTCAAGTTGCCAGGTCCAGGACATTAATCAAGCAGTCAGCCATATAGGATTCAACTTCATTTTTTATTATTATTAATTTATGTTACATTCTTTCAGTGAACATCATCACAGCATACAAAATGTGATTTCCCATCCAGAATACACTGTAAAGTGGCTTAATCATACATGTTATCATCAAAAATAATTTTCCATTTCTAGTTTCTTGTGTGTGGTGTATATATATATATATATATGTACACACATGTATATATATATATATATACACATATACATATGTGTGTATATATATATGTATGTATTTTTCCTCCCTATTTCTCACCCTCTTCCACTTCCCACTGTCTTCCCACACTGTCTCTAGTATCTATAGTTGCTTTCCATTTATTTTTTGTTTTTTTCTCACATTTAATTGATTCACCAAATATTTTGATTTAAATACTTTTAATAGCAAGTTCAGCTGATACATATATATCTTTGAACACATGTTGACTTTAGGTATGAAACTCTGTTGGTAGAATGAATATACTATAAAGTAGCACCTAGTTGAGGCTATATAGCTTACTGTGGTCATTAAATAGGTATTTTTAAAATATATTTTTAAATTTCAAGACAGGCAGTTTTAGCTTTAATAAACGAAAATAAAAAAAAATGTTAAGAGAACTTTGCTTAAGATTTAAAGCCAGGAAACAGGTTAGGATTCTGTTTGAATACCAGGTACATGGACCTGTCCACAGCTCAAGAAAAGACAATCCTTAACTCTAGAAAAGAAAGCATTGAAGAAGATGAGTAATATTTTAGTCAAAAGTCATAAAATTCTGTTTCACCAGTTCAGACTCATGTACTTAATCTTTCTTCTGTTGTGAACTGATCTTTCTGTTTAGATTCTGAAGATAACATTTAACTCTGGACTTGTCCCTACCATTCAGCTAGCCATTTTCTTAGTTGTTTTAGAACTCTTATTTCTGTGTGTCTGACTTTAGTTTTCCTGAGGTAGCACTTCCTTCAGAATTTCTTGAAGAACTGGTCTGATGTGGGTAAATTCTTTCAGTTATTGTTTATGAGAATGTTCTTGTCGTTTCTTCCCATATGAAGGATAATCTTGGTGCCTTGGTTCGGCAGGTGGTGTGATGGTTAAGAACGCTGGACTCCAGCATGGCCGACCGTATTTTTTATTATTATTAATTTATGTTACATTCTTTCAGTGAACATCATCACAGCATACAAAATGTGATTTCCCATCCAGAATACACTGTAAAGTGGCTTAATCATACATGTTATCATCAAAAATAATTTTCCATTTCTAGTTTCTTGTGTGTGGTATATATATATATATATATATGTACACACATGTATATATATATATATATACACATATACATATGTGTGTATATATATATGTATGTATTTTTCCTCCCTATTTCTCACCCTCTTCCACTTCCCACTGTCTTCCCACACTGTCTCTAGTATCTATAGTTGCTTTCCATTTATTTTTTGTTTTTTTCTCACATTTAATTGATTCACCAAATATTTTGATTTAAATACTTTTAATAGCAAGTTCAGCTGATACATATATATCTTTGAACACATGTTGACTTTAGGTATGAAACTCTGTTGGTAGAATGAATATACTATAAAGTAGCACCTAGTTGAGGCTATATAGCTTACTGTGGTCATTAAATAGGTATTTTTAAAATATATTTTTAAATTTCAAGACAGGCAGTTTTAGCTTTAATAAACGAAAATAAAAAAAATGTTAAGAGAACTTTGCTTAAGATTTAAAGCCAGGAAACAGGTTAGGATTCTGTTTGAATACCAGGTACATGGACCTGTCCACAGCTCAAGAAAAGACAATCCTTAACTCTAGAAAAGAAAGCATTGAAGAAGATGAGTAATATTTTAGTCAAAAGTCATAAAATTCTGTTTCACCAGTTCAGACTCATGTACTTAATCTTTCTTCTGTTGTGAACTGATCTTTCTGTTTAGATTCTGAAGATAACATTTAACTCTGGACTTGTCCCTACCATTCAGCTAGCCATTTTCTTAGTTGTTTTAGAACTCTTATTTCTGTGTGTCTGACTTTAGTTTTCCTGAGGTAGCACTTCCTTCAGAATTTCTTGAAGAACTGGTCTGATGTGGGTAAATTCTTTCAGTTTTTGTTTATGAGAATGTTCTTGTCGTTTCTTCCCATATGAAGGATAATCTTGGTGCCTTGGTTCGGCAGGTGGTGTGATGGTTAAGAACGCTGGACTCCAGCATGGCCGACCGTGGTTCAAGTGCTGGACCTGATGGCTTGCTTTTTCACTTTCCGTCTCTCTCTCTCTCTCTCTCTCTGTCCCTCTCTAATCAAATTAAAATAAAGGTAAATAAAAAATAATTCTTAAAAACAAGAAAGCTTTAAAAAGAATATTGCTGCCTTTACTATTACACCACTGGCTAGACTAGGTCTTATTATTTCTATAGAGTAGCTAATCCTATTAGGTATTTTGCAGCTGATAAATTTGGCTTTCTTAAACTTCCTCAACTCTCTGGCCATCTCACTCCTTCTGTAAACCCATGTTTGTGGGTCACTATTAGCCCATGAAACTCCTTAACATAAAATATGTAAGTAGTTTGATTTTAATTATGTGGTGATTAATACCAGCAATGCAAGAGAGACAGAGAAGGAAATGGTAACTATAAAGTGGAGGCACAAATGTAACAGAGGCATTTAAATATTAGTTTTTAAGTGTCTCCTAATGCCGAGTGACATCTCTAAGTCTTCTTATACTTCATTGATCTAAAAATTTTTAGGGCTTCTAATGTACTCAAAACAAAGGTACAAAATTGGGTGGATATTTTTGAAAAATAACCCACTGTGTTATTGATATATTGGTATTTCTGGATTAATAAAATCTTAAGCAACTCGCCAGTATAGAGGAAAAATTTACCTGCTGATTTGGAAACACGTATATTGGAGTGCATTGTCATATTGTATATTGATTTTAATAGTACAGTTTGTCATCTCAAGGACAATAATAGCTTCAAGTGTTGTGTTATGGATTTAATGAGATGATATGTGTGAACATCAAGCACGTTCTTGTCATGTAGTACTCAACAGATGCATGTCACTTTCCTCTAGAACATAAATTGCCTGAGGGGTATGATTATATTTTTGCTCTTCTTCTCAACCTAGCACCTCAAACAGCTACTCCTCACTTAATGACTTGCCTGTTTAATGACCGCTATGATTTAGGACCACTTCTCCAGCACAGGACATTCCCTTTCTGAGTCTGTGTGAGTCTCAGGAATACCCCTTCTCAGTCTTTGTCTCATTTCCACAGTCAGTTCACTACATAATATTCACTACATAAACCATTTGTGATCATGCAAGACTACATATTTCATTTGTACTTTTTGTACACCCATAGTACTATTTAGAATAAATCAAAATGATTATGCCTGACTTGTACTTTCATGTTATCATGTGTCTTGTCACTTTCTGATGCTTATCTTTTTGTATGGCTAGAATTACATTATTTTAGTGTGATGTCACATGATATCAATTGAAAAATATATGTGTTATAGCACCAGGATATACTGCAAGACATCTGCCTTTAAGCAAATCATTTGATTGCTTAATGACCTAGTTGTAAGAATGGAACTGGGAGGAACTAGCAGATAGCATACATAGATATAATGGGTATATCGCTGGATTCCCATATAGTCAACCATGGTTCAGTTCTTTGACCTGGTGGTTTAAAATTCATGCCAGGTACACATGCATGTGTGCCCAAGATCCTAAGAGGAAAATGACGTAGGGATTGCGGTATGGCCATCTTCTCTCGGGGTTGATTTCTCACTTTCCGTGTGTCTGTCTGTCTCTCTCTGGTGAGTGCATGTGCCCTATTACAGAATCTCTCTTAAAAAATAAAAAGAAAGAAAGAAAGAAAGAATGGAACTGGGTCATTAAGTGAGGAGTGCTTATAAAGAGTAGATGTTTAATAACAATTTCCTAACAGTTACAGTTTATTCGCTACTAAATGAAGTGTATTAATTATGGCGGGATAGTTCATTCATTTATTATTTTATTCATTCAAGTTGTACTAAGTACTTACTGTGTGAGAAGTACTAAGCTAAATGTTAGGGACTCTGAGATGAATATGGCAAAATGTAGTTCCCATCTTTAAAGAAATAATAGCCTACTAGAGCAAGCACATACCTGAAGAAACAATTTTAAGACATTTCAGTAGTTAGATACAGCTGTAACACATTAGCAATATGGATACATGGAGAGAATAATCTTAAAAAAGATGGAAAAAAGACATTTATTTTTTCAACATATCAGATACTTTTAAGAATGGGAAGTTTACTTATATCAGCTTATATTTTGCTAATATCATAAAATAAAATACTCAAAATTACTTAAGTATATTTTTGGGAACCAGCAGTTAGTGTAACGGCTATGTTGCTGGACTCCCACGTAGTCGACCGCGGTTCGCGTACTGTACCTGATGGCTTAAAACTCACGCCAGGCACATGTGCATGCGTGCCCATGATCCTGAGAGGAGAATGGAAGAGAAGGGATTACAGCGTGACCATCCCCCCTGGGGGGGGGTGATTTCTCGCTTTCTGTCTCTCTGTCTGTCTGGCGAGCGCACGTGCCCTATAGTGAAAAATCCTCTCAAAACAAAAATTACTTAGGTATATTTTTGAGCAAAAAGAAAAGTCCTTTGTTCATGATTTCTATTAGTAGCACAAACAATTGTGGATAAAAAAAATCCACATAAATCTCTATTTTTTTCTCGTTTTGATTTTGCCATAGGGCACGTGTGCTTGCCACAGAATCACAGAGAGAGACTGAGAGGGAACTTGAGAAAGTTCCCCCTTGGGGTATGGCCATATTGTAATCCCTTTTCCTCTATTCTCCCTTTGGGACTTTGGGAACACATGTACAGGTGCCCAGCATGGTTTTTAAGCCACTGGGTACAGGAATTAAATCATAATGGTCCAGGACCAGCAGTTAGCGTAATGGCTATGTCGCTGGACTCCCACGTAGCCGACCATGGCTCTAGTCCCGGACCCGTGGCTTAAACTCACGCTGGGCGCGTGTGCGTGCGTGCCCAAGATCCCAAGAGGAGAATGGAGGAGAAGGGATTGCGGCGTGGCCATCCCCTCTGGGGGGTGATTTCTCGCTTTCTATCTCTGTCTCTCTCTGTCTGGCAAGCGCACGTGCCCTACAACAAAAACGTCTCAAAAAAAAAAAAAATCATAATGGGCTATCTAAGAGTCTAGCACCTTAACCACCGTACTGCCTGCTGGTCCAAAAATTTCTATGTTTTTAACTTAACACTCTATGTTGTAGATTTTCTTAAGGCTACAATTATTTATTCTATTGTTGCTTTTATGGAGTGCCCAGTAGTTTGCTATTGTATATAATGACTTCAACTTCTCAGCATTTTTTGGCATTAGCAGGATACTGGTTAGTTTTTGATTTACCTTCCTTATACACAAATTCTATTTTTCTGTACAGACATATTTATATATACTCTTTTTAAATAATTCAGATACAATATCTATACTCATTTCAGGACATTGTGTTTCTGATTTGTGCTAAAGAAAATGCCATAGTCTTTTGAAATATTTTCTTGGTAGCTATTTTGATACAAATGAGCCCTTTCCTTCTTCCTCTCTCTCTTCTCTCCTAAGTTCCAATCCTTCCTTTCTTCCTTCTTCCTATCTTTTTCTTTCTGTGTTATTTCACAATTCTCCTTTCTCAGTCTCCGGAGTAGCTGGGACTACAGGCATATATTACCTCACTTGGGTGAGCTGGAAATTAAGTCTGGGCTTCCCAAGTGGCCTCAACTGCGAGCATGAATTAGCCTGATTGAGAATTTTCTTAAGAAATAAGTCTTTCTTTAGTAAAAATTTATAATTGTTCAAAAATTCATTCTTTATTCATAATTTTACGTTTATTTAGTTCCTGCAAATTTTCATTATATCAAAATACTTTAAGTCTTGTGGTGAAAAAACAGTTGTCAGGGGCCAGTAGGTAGCATGGTAGTTAAGGTGCTAGATTCCTACATAACCTACTGTGGTTCAAGTCCTGGATCTGGTGGTTTGCTTTCTCAGTTTCTCTCTCTCTCTCTTTTTTTTTTTTCACTCTCTCTCTGGTGAGTACACATGCCTATATAAATGAAAAAAAAAATAATTAAAAAATTCTGGGAAAAAAAAAGCCAGTTGTCCCCTGCCCAAATTTTCCATTCCTCAAATCCTACTTTAGAGGTAAATTCTATGTTAATTTTGACTTTTTTCCCTAGTAAGTTCCCCAGTAATTCTAAATAAAATAATTAGCTTGCTTCTTGGTTTATCAAATTTAAGATTATCTTCTGATTCTTTTTTTTAAAGAAGATTTTTGCTATAGGGCACATGTGCCTTCTGGAGAGACAGAAACAGAGAGACAGAAAGTGAGAAGTCATGCCCCAAAGGGGATGACCACGCTACAGTCTCTTCTCTACTCTCCTCTCGAGATTTTGGGCATGGATCTATATGAGCCTAGTATAAGTTGTTGTTTTTGTTTGTTTGTTTGTTTGTTTTTGTTTATAAAGAGAGATTTTTTTTCTCTAGTACACATACACTTGCTGGAGAGAGAGACAGAAAGTGAGAAACCACCACCCCCCCCCCAAAAAAAAAAAGGGGATGGCCATGCCACAGTCCCTTCTCCTCCATTCTCCTGTCAAGATTTTGGGCATGCATGCAAATGTGCCCAACACGAGGTTTAAGCCACCAGTTCCAGGACTTGAACCATGGTCAACTACTTTGGAGTCCAATAATATAACCATTATGCCATATTCTGGTCCCATCCCCAGTGTGAGTTTTAAGCCACTGGTCCCAGACTTTAACCATGGTAGACTATGTGGGAGTCCATTGATGTAACCATTTCCCCATCTGCTGGTCCCCTGACTTTTATTATTGATGTTAAAGTTTAAATTCTCTTGTACCTGCACATTTTAGATAGATTTATTGTATTAATGGACCCATATTTTAAAGCTTGTTATATTGATACCCTTTGGCATCTTTCCAAACTAACTCTCAAGTAGTTTGCTCTTACTTTGAGATTCTGGCAAAATTCTTACAAGAAAAGAATTAAAAAAGCATCAGAACATATCTACTTCATCTTGGATCCCTGCCATAAGAGTAAGTCCAGTACAGCCTGCTGCAAGATAGGAGACTTGGTGGATCAGAACTGGTACCAGCTGCAATCATTCCTGACCTTCTAAACATTAGCTGACCTGATAACTGACCGAAGACACTTGAGTGAGTCCAGTTGATATCAGCAGAATCATTTAGCAAACCTGTAGTCTCATAAAATGTTTTTAGCTGTTAGGTTTTTGGGTAAAACATATTCCTTCCTTTCATTTTCCAAATATTAGTTAGTCCTATTATTTATTCCACTAGCTTATTCGGTTTCTTCATCTTTTGTTTTGTTTTGCATTGACCCCTCTTGTCTAATGCTCTAATCTGAAATTGTACTTTCTAAATCTGTGGCTCTTCTGGGTTAAAAATGCTTCCATTATTTGTATCTTAGAACTTTTTCTATTTTTGATTAACTCCCTTGTTTGCAAGGTATACTCACCAGTTTCATTTCTAGAAAGAGTGCATATGAGATATATATGCAAATTGCTTATACATATATGTTGAACTTATTTTTTTTGAATTTCTAAATTGAAAATTATTTTTTCTAAAAAATGATTAGTATTTAATTATGTCTTTAGCACACATGTTGCAATTTAGAAGTTGAACTATTGGGACCGCAAGATGGCATAATGGTTAGATTACTGAACTCCCACATGGCCAGCTGCGTTTGAGACCCAGACCTAGCAGCTTGAAACTCACACCGGGTGCATGTACATGCATGCCTCAAGTAGTTTGCTCTTACTTTGAGATTCTGGCAAAATTCTTACAAGAAAAGAATTAAAAAAGCATCAGAACATATCTACTTCATCTTGGATCCCTGCCATAAGAGTAAGTCCAGTACAGCCTGCTGCAAGATAGGAGACTTGGTGGATCAGAACTGGTACCAGCTGCAATCATTCCTGACCTTCTAAACATTAGCTGACCTGATAACTGACCGAAGACACTTGAGTGAGTCCAGTTGATATCAGCAGAATCATTTAGCAAACCTGTAGTCTCATAAAATGTTTTTAGCTGTTAGGTTTTTGGGTAAAACATATTCCTTCCTTTCATTTTCCAAATATTAGTTAGTCCTATTATTTATTCCACTAGCTTATTCGGTTTCTTCATCTTTTGTTTTGTTTTGCATTGACCCCTCTTGTCTAATGCTCTAATCTGAAATTGTACTTTCTAAATCTGTGGCTCTTCTGGGTTAAAAATGCTTCCATTATTTGTATCTTAGAACTTTTTCTATTTTTGATTAACTCCCTTGTTTGCAAGGTATACTCACCAGTTTCATTTCTAGAAAGAGTGCATATGAGATATATATGCAAATTGCTTATACATATATGTTGAACTTATTTTTTTTGAATTTCTAAATTGAAAATTATTTTTTCTAAAAAATGATTAGTATTTAATTATGTCTTTAGCACACATGTTGCAATTTAGAAGTTGAACTATTGGGACCGCAAGATGGCATAATGGTTAGATTACTGAACTCCCACATGGCCAGCTGCGTTTGAGACCCAGACCTAGCAGCTTGAAACTCACACCGGGTGCATGTACATGCATGCCCAAAATCCTGACAGGAGAATGGATGAGAAGGTGTTGCAGCATGGCCATCCACCCTAGTGGGTGATTTCTCTATCCCTCTTTCTCTATCTCTCCAAAGAGCACATGTGCCCTATACCAAAATTTTTTCTCTTAGAAAAAACAAAAGTTCAACTACTATGTCTTAGTCTTGTTCTTTTGTGCATAATCTATTCTCCAACTCTTAGAAAACATTGAGAATATTTTTTCTCTGGATTTTTTCGTTGTACAAAAAAATGAAGTGAGCATCAAAATAATAAAACAAGTGTGTGCAGGTTGTTCTTTAGAAAACTTAATCTGCCCAGAGAGAAAGTAAAACCAGATTGTTACTAACACCACAGATCATGTAGAATGTAGATAAATAAAAGACTAAAATGAGAAAGGTAAATATACAGTTAATAAATGACAACATAAGAAAATATATTTGGGATCTAAGGATCGAGAACTTAAAATTTCAAAAACAAACTTTTAGGTTAAAATTGAATTTGGTTACATCAAAATAAAAGGTGTTTTTTTTTGGTTATTAAAGAATGCTATAGACATAGTTAACAGATGGCACAAGAGATATTTACAATGTCTAAAATGAAACAAAGTTACAATATTAAATACCTAACAAGTCTTTCATTCAACAAGAAAAAATCAGCAGTCTTGTCAGGGAAATGGGTGAATGAATTAGAATAGATAATTTGATAAGAAAATATAAAAACCTAACAAGCAGATAAAATTTGCTACAGAAATGAGTGATTATATATTGATCATAGTGTATGGTATCTTCAACTGGACTGGTGTGAAATGTATTCAGGTTGGGTAAACTCACTTTACAAGATGTAGTGATGCAGGCTGATTGAATGTATAAAATAAATGAAAAGAGAATTGAATAAGTAAGTAAAATCTGCTATGCAACATCACTTCCAACTACTGGTATTAATTAGTCCAGCAAAATTAAAAAGGTGAATAATGCCAGATGCTGGTAGGGGTGTTGGTATACAGAAACTGTCATGCCCTGATCATGGAAGTTCAGACTGGTGTACTCATTCTGGAAACAGTCAAGATAAGCATACTAATACTGTTTGAATGCAGCAATGATAATCCTTAGAATTTCAGCAGTTCTAACATAGATTGATTAAGGAACATGTAGATTTGTTCTTGCATAATTATTTGTATTGGTGGGGGCATGGAGGCAATGTAAGTGGCTATAAGTGGGATGGAGAAGTAAAATGCAGCATATGCACGACATGGAATATTATGTAGAAGTTGGAAGCGACAGATAAAATGTACATTTTTCTATTTTTGTAGACTATCAAATAATATTGCTTAGAGTAAAATAAAAAGTATATGATAAAATATCATTTTTTGATAAATCTCTCTCATCCTGTCATATCTCATTTCATCTTACTTAATCTCTCTCTCTCCTTTGTATACAGCTCATGCCTTAGCATTCCTCCCAGGACATAAGTGCTTGCCGTTACCAAACCTTGACGGTTGTGTGATAGGCCTTGATTTTCCTTTGCTTCTCTTTATTCATGTGCTTTAGATCATCAGTAATTTTTCTTTTTTAAAGATGGAGTCTTGACATGTTGTGATTCTTCCGTTCAGTACCCCAGCTGGGAATACAGGTGTGTTCCACCATGCCAAGCTCTTTTTTTCAGACAGATCTGGCTGTGCCATTTTTGAGCTCATAATTCTTCTCTTTAGCCTCCTCCAGTCCCTGGAACTACAGACTTTTAGATGGACCAAGATCTGAACCTGAGTATCCCATTGGTCCCAGACTGTAGAGCACAGCATCTTAGCAACTGGGCAAATTAGTGAATTTTTCAGACACAAATACAATTTGACTTTTTGTATACTTCATAAAACTCAGATTTTATGTTTGACCTTATAATATACCATAACCTATGACCATAAAAATTTCAATAAATATTTAATGAGCATCTGTAATACACTAAACACTATGACAAGCTCTGAGACTATAGCAAAAAAAATAAAAAGGCTTTATGAACCTTGGCTTCCTGAAGGATTCATAATAAATCAGTATAAATGTGTGTGGGTTGGAGGAGCATACAAATATTTATTTGTAGCATCATTTATTCAACAAATATTTTTGACCATTTACTTTGGTCCTGGCACTGGGATTACAACATTGGGCAAGAGAAACATGGTCTCTGCACACTGAATTTACGTAATTAATTGATTGCAGCTTTATTTGATGTCAAGGAAAGTAGTCATCTCTTTCACAATTATAGGATTTTATTGGTTGTACTCATATTTCATTTCTTGTATACTAACTGATGCTGCAGTTATTTTTATATGGTAAACTATCTTGTTCCAAATCTTATGTACATCTTAGGAAGGAGGCTTGCATGAACTTGTTTGGATATATGTGGTGGACTTGGGACTGCTGCATAGGAAATCTTTGAATATGTTCTCAAGAAAGATCATTCAGTTTAAGCATACAATAAACTCAGTTAAACAAGCACACAACCAAGGAAACATTAACTTCGATAAATTTGAGGGCAGAGAGATTAGTATAACCAGTATAGAAAAAATGGCCATAAGCGCTTTTTGAAGAGTGCCTTTGGATGTGTGCACTTGCCAGAGACAGAGATAGAGACATAGAGAAAGTGAGAAATCAACCCAGGGTGTGTGGGGGGGGAGAGTTGGCCATGCTGTGACAGTCCCTTCTCTTTTATCCTCTCATGATCTTGGTCATGCATGCGCACACCCCTGGTATGATTTTCAAGTCACCAGGTGGGGATTTCGGACCACAGTGGGCCACGTGGGAATCCAGCCACGTAACTGCTACACCCTCTGCTCGTCCCTGGCCATAATCACTTTTCTTCACAATTCTCTTGGAGCATTTACTGAAGAAGTGACTTGTTAGGGAGTCAAAGCACATCATAAAGTGATCCCCATGTTTGTTCAGAAAAAAAGTAGGCTTTTAGCATATTGTGGGTGCCAGAGAACAATCTGCCGCACAGTTACACATTGAACAGCATCTGAATCAAAAATAGTATCCAGTGAGGGTTCAAAGTTCCTTGTTGGAAGTGGCTCAGTTACAAATCTCAAGTGCTTGATTACTGTATCTGCCTTTTCTTTCTTCAACAGAGGCTACCACTGGGTGGTAGGACATAGAGGGATAGGAAGAACTTGGCTAATGCTAAGGAAATTCAGACAGATTCTTTTCTAGGTGCTCATGGGATGTTTTATAGTATGGATCCTTCTCCATCTGGTTTTGAGAAGCTTGTTTAGAAGCTCAAGGTCTTTGATTAACAGGTAGCATAAACAAAAGTCAACCATTGTACAATTATATACAATCATATAATTTTCAGCTCTTTTCTTGATTGAGGTTTATGGAGAGCAGTCACTATGTATAATAACAGCTTTTCTGTCATCCACTACGGCATGTAGTAGGTATTCAAATAGTTAAATGAATAGATTTGGAATGAAAGGCCTACTATTGTACAAGAATTTTAAAAGTATATAGAAAATTTTTGAAAAAAAAAGTTCAGCCACTAATGTGAAGAGTTAAAACATTTTGCGGGAACCAGCAGTTAGTGTAATGGCTATGTCACTGGACTCCCACGTAGTCGACTGCAGTTCGTGTCCCGGACCCGGTGGCTTAAAACTCACGCCGGGCGTGTGTGCGTGTGTGCCCAAGATCCCGAGAGGAGAATGAATGAGAAGGGATTGCGGCATGACCACCCTCCGGGGGATGGTTTCTCGCTTTCTGTCTCTATGTCTCTGTCTGTCTGGCGAGCGCGCGCGCCCTATACCAAAAAAGCCTCTCCAAAAAAAAAAAGAGTTGAAACATTTTGGAAAAAAAGAAAAGTAAAGAAGTCACTCTTAAGAGAGACCAAGAAGTGCTGACATTCTGACACAGTCTTCATGAAACTCTGCAGAATCATATTAGACTTGGACTGAAGTTTAGAATTGTAAAGCATATAATAAAAATGGAACAATCTCTCCACCTTTTTCTAGTCCATAATATTGGATCATAGGTTCAGGAGACAAAAAGAGCTTATTTCTTATAAATTTAAACTAAAAAAAAGGAAATATTCATACAAACACTGGGTAGTCAATATTAAGACCAAACTGTGGTACTTTGAAAGGTCAGACATAATGACTTTTTTTTTTTTTTTTTTTTTTTAGAGGAGGTACTTTAAGACCTAATTCAACTTTACAATGTTGTAAACAGAGGCAATAATGAAGACAAATTAGGAATTAGAGCCCTTATTATTTACTATATGTAATTGTCTATTTGTCACTACTGCCATTGTTGTGGGTTCTGCATTTTTATGATTAAAATGCAAAGAATAACTGTGCTAAATAGTAAGAGACAACAAAATGTGATTTTAGTCATCTTTTCTATCTTTCTCTTCTCCCTCCCCTCCCCTCCCCTCCCCTCTCCTCTCCTCTCCCCTTTCCTCTCCTCTGCTAGAGGGTGCATGTGCTTGCCAGAGTGTAAGAGAGATAAAACAATCCTCAGTGAGGTGTGGGCTACGGTCACTCAGCAATCTTTGCCCCTCTATTTCTCCATTCTGTCAGGATTTGGGGACTTTCACATGCCCACTTCTGATTTATTTTTTAGGTCACAAGAGCTAGAATTTGAACTGCAGTTAGCCATGTGGGATGTGGCTCTCTATGCAGTGCACTTAAATCCTGTGCTGCAGGGCCAGCCCCACCCTTCTTTTCTCAGGTAATCATTAGAAAGTACCTAAGATTAATTTAGATATATTTATTCTTACACATGCACTCATCTTTAAATCCAGGTGGTAAGCCTTCAGGGCCTTTTTGATGTCAAGAGTATCTCAGCAGCATGATAAGAATAAAGAATATTACTTTGAGGGTCAAATTTCTTTTTGTTTCTAATCTTTATTTCACAAAAAAATATGACTTCCAGGGACCAATAGATGGCATAATGGCTATGTCACTAGACTCCCCTATAGATGATCGCAGTACCAGTCCTGGACTAGGTGGCTTAAACTCACACCAGGCATGTGTGCGTGCGTACCCGCCCAAGATCCCGAGAGGAGAATGGAGGAGAAGGGATTGCGGCATGGCCATCCTCCCTGGAGAGTGATTTCTTGCTTTCTGTCTCTGTCTTTCTGGCAAGCTCATGAGCCCTATAGCAAAAACCTCTCAGAAAAAAATAAATGAAAATAAATATGACTTCCGTATAAGATCTCACGTGATTTTAGAGACCCTCTTAAGCTAAAATAGAACTGCTTAAATATGTCCTTATTCAGGTCCTTTCAGAAAGAAAATAATAAAGAAGAGTAATTTGGAAGATTAAAGGGGATAAGGGAATACAGTCCAAAGAATTGTATTGTCTTTAAGTAAATGTGAATAAGAAATCATAAAATAAAAAAAGTTTATTAAAAAATAACTTAGTTAAATTCCATAAAATTCAGTAAAGTACTTAATGAGTGTTAGAAGAAAGAAAATTGTGACATGAGGGAGGAAATGGCATTTTCTGAAGTACTTAATATGATAGTGGCATTGTACTTTAAGAACCAGGAAAGGGATGGATTTCAGCATAAATTTATTAGCCTGCTCCCTCCATTGTTAAAAGAAGGGCCTTTATAAAAGATATATATCTATATCTATATCTATCTATCTCTCTCTATATATATACACATACATATATATTTATACATAGATAGATATATAGATATCTTTATCTTTTAAAAAAATATTTTATTGAGCTTCCTTCCTTCTTCCTTCTTCCTTCTTCCTTTCCTTTCCTTTTTCCTTTTCTTTTTC
>NW_006160204.1:777257-785477 GCF_000334495.1 Tupaia belangeri chinensis
AAAGAGAGAGAGAGAAACTGAGAAACCAAGCCTCTAGATCTGGAACTTAAACCATGGTCAACCATGTGGGAGTCCACCACCCCCAACCACCATGCCACCTGCTGTGTCTCTCTCTCTCTCTCTCTCTATATATATATATATATGATGCATGTTTGTTTATTTATTTATTTATTTTGTGAGAGAAGCCAGAGAGAAACAGAAAGTGAGAAATCACCTCCCAGGGAGAAGGCCACTCCATTTTTCCTTCTCCACCATTTTCCTCTTGGGATCTTGAGCATGCACACACATTCACCTGGAGTGAGTTTAAGCCACTGGGTCCAGGACTTGAACCAGGGTCTACTACCTGAGAATCTAGCAATGTAACCATTATGCCATTTGGTGGTCCCAAGTATATTTCTATAGAAGGCCTTTACAAATAATAACAGGATTCTTGATATGTTTCTTGATTTTAAAATTGTCCTTGTCACTTGGTTGAAAATAACTAAATGTCAATAGAACTTACTAAGATCCATATAATGATCTGATATCAGTGAATATCTGGTCCTTATTTCTAAAGTGACCACAGTGACTGGCTTCTTGGACCCCTTGTTCAGGAAACTACCACACTTGTGTTAATGCCTAACTAGTCCCATCTTGAAATTCTTAATAATTTTGAACAAGGGTCTCTGCAGTTTTATTTTGCACTGGGTCTCATGAATTATATGTAGCCAGTCCTGCTCACCATTTAGTTTTATAGTATCTACTCAGACAGAAATTAGAATCTTGATACTCTCTTCAACTGCTGAGAACCATTTAATGAATAAAACAAAATATTACATTGATGTGATAACTCATCAGTTTTGGAGTGCCAACTAACTACAATGACTTTATGGCATTCTACTTATAAAGGAGGATTTCCTCTTTTATTTTTTCTTTTCTCCTTTTAATCATCTCACTTCTCTTGTTTGTATATCCCATTTATTTTACTTAAAGTGCATGAAATCTCATTTCATTACAATGTATTTTCATTTGTGTAAAATGCTTGTCATACTTATGGTTATTGTTATTGAATTAAAAAAACAAAATGCCTACACATGTTGAGATTTAAATAGCTTAAATGTATCTTTCTCCTTAATTTCCTTATGAAATGAGAGTTTTGAATGTATAACATTTTAATCAATTAAAAAATATCCCAGAGCTCTCTGTAAGCCCCTGGTAGTACTCCTCTTATTTATGGTCTTACTTAAACCTCCTGCATTTGCGCATATACATATTTTGAAACAATTTAGCTTAATTATAATTTTAATTTAGAAACTCTAAGAGCATAATAGTTATACTTCATTTCTAATTTCTATTTGATTGTAACGTAGTGACCACAGACTCTTATTAAACAATTACCACATAGAGTACATATTTATAATGTATTTTAAATTAACTTTATTGTAATGTGCTATAAAAAAAACTCCACTTTCAGTCTGGCAGGTGGCATGGTGGTTAAGGACACTGGACTCCCATATAGCTGACCGTGGTTCAAGTCCCAAACCTGGTGGCTTGCTTTCTTTCCCTTTCTCTCTCTCTCTTTCCCTCTCCCTCTCCCTCTATCCCTCTCTGGTCAAGTTAAAAATAAATACATGGATAAATAAATGAAGTTAAATAAAATAATTTTTTAAAGTAAAAACTCCACTTTCTTTTTCAAGCATTATCATCTCTTTGTACCTGTGGGGGATTGATTCCACATACAAAATTCTGCAGATGTTCAAGTCCCCTATGTAAAAGGACACAGTATTTGCATATGACCTATATGCATCCTCCCATGTTCTTTAAACCTTCTCTAGAGTACTCATACTACTTAGTATAACACAAATGATATGCAAATACTTGTTATACTGTATTGTTATTTGTATGATTTCTTTTTGTTTTTGTATTAATACTATTCTTTTCTGAAAAAATTTTTATAACACATTCATGGATACAAATGTCACCCCTAGGAAAGGTGAATTCTGATTATGCTCAGGTGCTTGTGGTTGATTTTTTTTTTTTTTTGGACAGATTCTTCTATAGGGTACATGCACTTGTTGGAGAGATGGAGAGAGACAGAGAGACAGAAAATGAGAAATCACTCCCTGGGTGGATGGGCATGCTACAGTTTCCCCTCCTCTATTCTCCGGACTTTGAGCATACACACACATGCACCCAGCATTAGTTTTAAGTTTCTGGGTCCAGACTCAAACCACTGTTGGCTATGTGTAAGTCCAGTGATGTAACCGTTACGTCATCTGCTGGTCCTATGGTTGAAGTTTTAACTGCAACACTATCCTTTCTCTTTGGGTAATCATGAGGTAAATGGACTCTGTTTTTTAATAGGCAACAGCAAGATATGTGGATTCTATTCTATTCTTTACTCCTCCTCGTTGCCTATCCTGTGCTGCCCCACATAGATCAGTAATATAGCATCGAGTCTCACATTTCCCTGAGAGGTTATTTAAGACAGGTTTATTAGTTTTTGTTTCCACTTTTGCTTATTCTCTCCTGTATTCTGACGAGGCTTTGCTAGGATATTTCTTAACCTAGCTTTGGTATAGATTTCTGTAGACAATAAAATATATTAAACAGAGCCTCAGAAGATCCCCAGTTAAAAGTCTCAATATCTAAAGACTTTAAGTCTATGAAATTAATTTGGGTTAAGTGACTTCTATAATTTTGTGGTAATGATAAATGTATTTGTGCTTAAACATAATATAAAAACATGTTTTAAGTTTTTAGCCTTTAAACTTACAATACTTTAGGGCCATGGAAATCTGATATTTGGGTACTATATAATTACAAAACAACACGTATATTTGACCTTTATGAATTTTTTTGTAGATAATCCCTTACTAAAGTATATCAGGCAGTCTCAATGCCTGATATTTCTAGATGAGTTGATGTTTAGAGTTAAAATATTGGTAATGAGTATAATATTTTAAAGATGTTATACATTTATTTTAATTTTCTTTGGTAAAGGTTAATTGGGTGTCTACTCTGTAACTCTGTGTTCAGTTTCTCTGGCCTGAATGCCCTGTCACTTTTCCAGACTTTCATCAACCTGAAAGCAGTACATAGCCCCATTAACTGGGATTATCCACAAGAAATCAACCCATTTAAACCTTTTATGTCTTTAGAAGTTTAGACTGAAGCTGTGAAGGCTCTGGAGAGGGCTCGCATTTCACAGCATATGATGTTTATTTTTGAATTATCTTCACTAGAGACAGTCCTGATCGGTCTTCCTCTTCCTGCTTCATGATTTCCTCCCCAGCCCTGCTCCAGCATGCAATACCAGCAATACCCTAGTTCCTCCCTACCCCTTAGAAAAGAATCACATATGACTTTACCTGTGAATTTCAAAATTCTCACCTTTTTATTCTAGAGAATGATTTAAGTATATTTCTTTTACTTCATGTGATTTTAGGAATTTCATAGATGATCTCCATTTTTCTTCAAAAAGATGTATATTCCCTTTGAGGGACTCAATTTGTATAATCAATTGCTGAATAAGCACCTTTCTTTCTCCTTTTGTGTTCACTCATTTGATCTCTTTTTCTCTCTCTCCTCATTCATTTATCTGAAAATCATTTGCTCAATGGTCAACTTGTTATCATTACCATAGAATCTTTGACATTATATATTCTATTCTAGCCTTAACTCCCTATGGATGGGTATGTGATGATATATGGAGAAATAAAGCATTCTTTGTAGGTAATTGACATCATGGCCAAAATCAGATATGTCTCTTGATTCTTGCCCTTTTTATAGATCTTGGTTTGCTATAAGACTTCAAAGTTCATGGAAAACTGATTGCAGTATGAGTTTATTTTGGTGCAAAATTTTTTTTTAAATCCATACATAGTTTTTTTCATAATATGCATTTTTTATGAACTTTTTGAAGAGCTCACATATTATGTATCTGCTAGCTTCCATGAAATAAATGAAGGTTATAGCAAAGTCAGAGGGTTGAAATAGGCAATTTTAACCCATACCCACTGAGTAAAGTCCTACCTATACTTAAAGTTTATGCTAAAGTCTGTGGTTGTTTGTTTGTTTGTTTGTTTTCCTTGAATACTTTTCGAGCCTCCAAAGACTTTTATATCTTCCATTTCAGGTCTTTTTATTTTTATTTTTTTATTTGAGATTTTTGCTATAGGGCACAAGTGCTCACCAAAGAGACAGAGAGATCAAAATCTAGAAATAACCCCCCAGGGGGATGACTGTGCCTCAGTCCCTTCTTCTGTTGGGATTTTGGGCATGGAAGCACATGCGCCCAACATGGGTTTCAAGCTAACGGGTCAGAGACCTGAATTGCAGTTGATCATGTAGGAGTCCAGCACCTTAACCACTACACCACTTGCTGGCCCCACTTTTCAGGTCTTTAAATTTACTTCAGTTTTCCAAAATAGGTCTGTATTAGTTAGGGTTCCCAATTTAATACAAACCCACCAATTACACTTTGTATAAGCAGTAAATACATTTATTAAAGTAGTGTAAAGATCACATAAATGTTAGAGAATCAGGTTTATGCAGGACCAGGAATTGTTTATTCCATATTTTACTGTAAGAGAGACCTAGCTGAGACATGATGACAAACTCTGTTGCCAGTGGACATTTGTTACAAATGCCATATTCTATGATGCTGAACTCAACTCCATTGAAACCATTGGGAAAAACTCTAATTCACTAAGACATTATGCTGTTCTCTCAAGATGCAGAGTTCCAGGTGGGAGCATCTACTTGACTGTAATTGGGTGGTACCCATGCTCTAAGCTGTGCTGTCCAAGACTAACTGCTAAAATTAAGTGCTGATTGAGCACTTGAACTGTAGCTGGTCTGAACTGAAATGGGTTATAAATACAAAATACACACCAGATATTAAAGCAGTCCAAAAAATGTATAAACTATTTCAATAATTTTTATGTGAATTTCATATTAAATGGCAATATTTCAAATATGCAATAATCATCCTTGTCTACAGGGGAGACATTGCAAGATGCCTAGTTGGTGCTTAAAACAAGGATAGACTTAACCCTGTACACACTGTGTTTTTTTCTATACATATATGCCTATGATGAAGTTTAATTTGTAAATTGGGTATAGTAAGAGATTTAACAGTAACTAATAATAAAGTAGAATAACTATAATGACATAGTTATTAACATATAGTAATATATAATGTAATAAATATGTGAATGTGGTCTCTATTTTTCAAACTATCTTACTGTATTTTGGGACTACAGTTGGCCTTGGATAACTGAAACTATGGAAAATGGAAACTGTAGATAGGGGTATTATTTTGGATTAATGTTATGTTATTAATATTATAAAATTACAGTAATGCTACCCGCTCTCTTTTCTTTTCTAAATGTGGCTTCTAAAAAAATTTAAGAAAACATGTGTAGTACACATTGTGACTCTACCATTTCTATATAACAATGCTATTCTAGTGTCTTCATGTTTAAGGGACATAGAATCAACCCCTCTCAGGGGATTTTCCCAAATGGGAAGAATTCACATTCACCCACAGTCTCTAAGCCAGTTTCTCTCATAATATGAGTATTTCTTTTTCCTCCCTGGAGCATAATGAAACCATGATGCATAGGTTTTTCTCATGGATATGAATCCTTCAGTGTATATTCTTGCATTGGAAACTAATATATCCTCATTATGTATTGTTATACTTGCTGTTAGACCTGTGTTTAATAGGATCATTTAAATGTTTTAAAATCCATAAGTGTGATGAGGTTAATTTAAACACTACACTAAGATGAACATTTAGAATTTGTTACATAAAAGTGTCTGAGAAAGCAATGTGAGTACTAGCATTATTTTTGAATCTGTAGTAGAAGGTTGAGGAAAGAAAGTTTGGCTTGCATGAGGTAGTTTCGCTTATAATTTAATATGCTTGATAACTCTATGTAGAAGGTCTTGTCATACCCATTGTATGGGTAAGTTAATAAGAAAGTTTATTAACTTCTCTACAGTTACTCTTGTAGTCTGTACTGCTATAACAAAATACCACAGACCAGATAATTTATCAACATAAACACTAGAAATTTATTTCTCTCAGTCATGGGTGCTGGCAAGTCCAAGATTAAGGTCCTGGCATGTTTGGTGTCTGGTGAGGGATGCCCTCTCTTTACAAGATGACACCTTGTTGCTGCATCTTTTAGAGGGGATGAACACTGTGTCTTTACATGGTTGAAGGTATTGAAGGGGCCAAGTTAACTCTTCATGCCCTTTCTAGCCCTTTAGAAGCTATTAAAAATTTAGGATTGATACCCTAATCACCTCCCATTAGGCTCCACTTCTTAATACTATTGCCTTAGAGATTACGTTTGAACATTTATGTTGGAGGGGATACAAACATTCAACTATTACAATTACATATCCCTCCAATTGGCAAGATTGAAGTTTGAATCCAGTTTTGTCAGACTGTATTGTTTAGGCTTGTTCCACTAAACTATGTGCCCATAAGAATGGAATTTAAATCTCGGCTGTTTAGTTTTTATAATTTTTTTTATGACAAAAGCTCATTACTTTGGAAAATTAATCTATGGTCATATCAAAGGTTATATGAATAAAAATTTTGCCAAGCAATATTTTTAAGTAAATTAATTATATGTAACCAGAAACACTATGTCTTTAGTTTTTTTTCTAAATTGGCTTTAAATTAGAGAAGATAGACATAGGGAAACATAATTTGAGTGTTATTGAGTCTCTTAATGCTTGACTATATCTTGAGATTTCTTGAAATTCTAAAACAGTTGGGTAATGTATCTTGGTATAATTTATTTTTCTAAAGTCACTCACACCTGGTTGTATTTTCCAAATATTGGGTTTTGTGGATTTATTTTTCACAAAAAGCACTTATGCCTAGTCAGAATTCATTCTGCTCTAAATGAAGAAATCCCTAAGGTTCATAAAGAATATAGTATCATAGTAATGGTTTGTGCTCTGATTAAAGCAAATTTTTTTATATGACATCCATTTAAACAGTACAATATTCATTTCATGTTCTGGAAGTAATTTTAGTGATTTTTTTTTCCATTTCCATTAATGATGAAGTAATGGAGGACATCAATGGAGACTTAAACATATTTGGATTCAAATTTCTCATTAATATGGCATTTTAAAGACAGATAGCACTATGCCTGTCTCTGGTGAGGGGGATTTCTTACTTGGGCTATGAGATCACATTTCTGTGCTTATAACACGTTAGCCCAGTCTTATACTCCTATAATAGAAATTTTTAAAAAAGTTTTAGACATCATCTAATTGAAACCAGCATTTCCAGAAAGATTTTTTTTTTTACTTTTTAATAGGTTTATTTATTTATTTATTTAGCCTATTGTTGGTTTGGACTCATTTGCACAAGTGACAAAACTTTAAGTCAAACTATTATAACTAGGGGAAAAAAAAAATCAACCAGAGACTCAAATCTCTCAGCTAATTGTCTTTTTCTGTTTCTCTGCCCTTTGCTTTTCTGTTTCATTGTCCACATTCTTTCGGGATAGCTTGTATACAATGGTGATAGCAAGCTCCAAATTTATATTCTTGGTGTTTGCAACCAACAAAGCTAAAAGACTCTTTCTCACCAGCTCAAGATAAAAAATGTTATTGTAGGACTGACACAGCTTGGGTCATAGACCCTTACTAGACTAATAGTTGAAGTATGGAATCCTGTGGCCAGTGGGAAGAGAGCTGTGACCAGAAGTGATAACCAGCAAAGTGGTGTTGGCTCAACAACTACAACAGGAGTCAAAATAATTGACTATATTTCTGTACTGTTAGCCGTCTCAGAGATTTCAATATGCTAATATGAATCATGGCTCTGTAGGAGGACATTTTCTACAATGTTTCTTAGACATGTGAGTCTCAAAATTTATTTTTAATGTGACATTGTATGACATTAGTGTGTTACAGGGTTGCAGATTTACTCATATACCTAGTTTCTGTAGTTCCTGTTACTGATCGATTCATCTTCATGAGCTCCACTGCTGAGTATTGATATAGGATAATTTTAATGTCAAAAAGTCACAAAGGGGAGCAGGATCAATCAGAAGTCTTATGTTGGTCAAAAACTATACCACAAAGTCTAGTATAGTAGTGATTGGCTAAATTCTATGATAAGTGGAAGAAGGTGATTTATAGTCATTTTGGGATCAGCATAGGAATTAATATTGTAAAATTATTTAAAAAGAGAAAGAAGGT
>NW_006160204.1:785507-798635 GCF_000334495.1 Tupaia belangeri chinensis
AGTGTGTTTAAATTTTAAACAATCGTGAATAAATAACTCTTTTTGGAAGAAGAATGGACTTGGGAGACAGATGACAATTCATGGGAAACTGTCAGAATATGTCGAAATTCTTCTATTTTTCTTCTTGTGATATGAACTTAGTTAATAAAGCCTTAGGGAGGTGGCTGAAGGTAGTTTTTCTCTCCTTTGGCATTATTTTTAAACCTTAAGGCAGATAAGGGAATAATGGAATACAATACTTTTTTATGCTTTGGGAGCAAAAAGAGATACAGGAAGGAGTGATAGTCTAGGATCAGTCAGTTTTACCATGCATGAGTTTAGTTTGTGGGAAGCTACTTCCCATTCCTGTTTTGGAAGAATGGGCTTTTTCTCCCACAGAAAGTACATATGAAAATATTTCAAAAGAATATTATCATCACTAGATAGTTCTCAGTACATGCTTTGGGTATGCTGACCCAATTCCACCTAATTAACTAATGAAAATAGGCAGCCCAAGAAAAATGTTTTGATTTTGCAATGTCAAATGAGTTTAGACAGTCAGGGCTAGAACCCTGGTCATCTTGGACTCCACTTAATCTTTTAAATTTATCTTTTGGATAGAGTCCTTCATTAAATTTTGAATTAGCAGCATGACACAGATATTAACATCTTTGACTTTTCATCATCAAACATCATGATAAAAATTGGTGTGATAGTGTAAAAATACTAACCTTGGATTTGGACAGTCAAGGCATAAATTCTACCACCAGTTTTTATTTCCTAGGTTACACTGCTGAATCTCTGATTTGTAAAATAGAAATCATGTTTATCTCTCTAGGTTGTTCTGAGAGTAAATACAACAATATTGATAAGATACTTTGTTAATGTTTCTATTTATTGTAAGATTTGTCTTGATTTTGGATGATACGGATTTTCTTTTTTTAAAGCTAGAATTACTGTCCATAGTCTATAAAAACTGAAGATATAAAAAATAAGATAAAAAGCTGGAGTTTCTGTTCATAGTCTAAAATGCTGAAGACAAAAAAAAGAAAAATGGAACAAAAAAATCTCAACATAGTTTTTATATAATAAAAATAATCACTGACCTTATCTGACCAACTTCCCGTTGAGTAGCCCTTATTCTTATTTTTAAAATAATATTATGTATTTAATTTTATTATTATTTAAAGTTTTTATATAGGGAACATGCACACACTGGAGAGAGGGAGAGGGGGTGGGAGAGGGAGAGAGAGAGAGAACAAGAAAATCAATTCAAGTTGGATCAAAGATCTAAATCTAAGACCTCAAACTATAAAACTGCTCCTGGAAAACACTGGGGAAACTCTGGGAGGCATTGGGGTTGGGAAAGACTTCCTAAATAAGACCCCCAAAATACAGTCGATAATCCCCAAAATAGACAAGTGGGATTACACCATACTAAAAAGTTTCTGCATGGCAAAAGACACAGTAATTAGTGTGAATCGACAGCCCTCAGAATGAGAAAATATTTTTTGTAAACTGCATCAGATAAGGGATTGATAACCAGAATTCACAAGGAACTCGAGCAGGTGTTCTAAAAAAAGATGATCAATCCTATTAAAAGATGGGAGAATGAGTTGAAAAAAACACTTTCCAAAGATGATATACGAATAGCTAAAAAGCATATGAAAAAATGCTCAACACCCCTCATTGTAAGGGAAATGCAGATCAAAAGAGCAATGAAATACCACCTAACCCCAGTAGGAATGTCTAAGATTAAAAAACAAAAAACGGTAAGTGCTGGCATGGTGTGGTGAAAAGGGAACTCTCTTACACTGCTGGTAGAAATGTAAATTGGTCCAGCCACTGTGGAGAACAATTTGGAGATTCCTCAAAAATCTACAAATAGAACTTTCTTATGATCCAGCAATCCCACTCTTTGGTATCTACCCAAAGGACAGAAGAATTCATCAGAAAAGTGCTTGCACATCAATGTTTATTGTGACACTATTCACAATTGCTAAGTCATGGAAACAACCCAAATGCCCATGAACAGATGAATGGATAGAAAAACTGTGGCATATATACCCAATGGAATATTATTCAGTCATAAAAAAAAACCCTGGCTTTTGACAAATGGATGAATATGGAAGATTTACTGCTGAGTGAAGCAAGCCAGGATATGAAGGAGAGGCATTGTATGTTCCCACTTAATATACACCAAGTGTCTGCACTCTATGACTGAAACTAATAGACTAAAGGATATAGAAACAGTATATAGATGTAAATACCAGATATAGTGTGTGTGAAAGAGGAGAATCTGAGGAAGGACATTTAGAAAAAAAATAGAGAGGCAAAGCATTAATGGAACAAAGAAATGTGGTATTATCTGTTGAAGATATTTTGTAGTTTTATCAACTGTACTAGGAAGAACTATTCACCTGTTTAAATATCCATTTGTAAGACAAATAATAATGTGATTGAATGTATAAAAGAAAATGAAATAAAAAATAAAAATAAAGGGAAAAAATAAAACTATGAGCTCTGGGATTTGAACTACATTTGGCCATGTTGGAGTCCAGTGCCACTTGCTGGTGCCAAGTAGCCCATATATTTAGAACTGTCCTTATAATATTACAAAACTCATCAAATGAGACACCTGATCTCAAATGTATTGTTCTTTTTTTCTTCTTTTTCAATACCAAGGATAGGCTGTGAGTATATTTTTGGGTGTTTCACTGTTAGAATTTCTGAATGATTATTTATTTGCTTGCTTGCTTGCTTGCTTGCTAGAGGGTATTTGTGCTTGCTGGAGAGAGAGAGATAGAAGAAAAGTGAGAAATCATCCCCATGAGTAATGACCACACCACAATCCCTTTTCCTCCATTTCTCCTTGTGGGATTTTAGGCACACATGCACGTGTGCTTGGTGTGTTTCTCAAGCCTCCAGTCCTGAGCCTCAAACTATACAGTCATCCATGTGGGATCCAGCCACCACAATCACTAATGCCACTGGCTGGCACTGAAATATTTTAATAACAGTAGTTACTGTCCAAAATATATAAAATTGGCAGTGTGTCAGAAAATTTGGAGAGATAATTACCACAACCATAATCATCTCAAATTACTTATTATACCTAATTTAATATGTTCTTAAATATTTTCCTCTTTGGAAACTTTCCCTGTCATAGTGTAAGATAGCGTCTGTTTTCTTGTCAACTGTTTGGATATCTTATGATGAGTGAAAAACCCCAGTCTTACACTTGGATGTAGTATCTCTGAAGTGTTTCTTGAGATGAGACATCATGTCTTCAGAAACCTACATCATCCTCGGATTTTTTGTCTTTTTCACTTGTATTATCTTTTCACCAAATGGGATTATAATGGCCTTTTCTGCATCTGTACTTTATTGTGAAACTGCCTTGTTTCCTAGTAAGTGTGCCCACAAATCATTCAAAATGATATATTATGGAACAAAGATAAATAAAATTGGTCCATGCCACTGAGGAGACTTTAGTGTGTGTGTGTGTGTGTGTGTGTGTGTGTGTGTATGGAGAGAGAGAGAGAGAGAGATCAGCATGCAAATAGTGAATCAAAAGTGTGAGTAAAGGGACCAGCGGATGGTGTAATGATTTTGTTACTAGACTCACATGTAGCTGACCATAGTTTGAGTCCTGGGCCTGGCTGCCTCAAACTCACACAAGGTGCTTATGTGTGTGTGCCCAAGATCCTGAGAGGAGAATGGAGGAAAAGGAATTGTAGTGTGGCCGTACCCCGGGGGAGTGATTTCTCACTTTCTGTCTCTGTCTCTCTCCAGTGAGTCCATGCACCCTATACCAAAAATCTCTCTTAAAAAAAAAATGTATGAATAGATAAGATGCAAGCATCTTTTTCTTTCTTTCTTTTCTTCCCTTTCTTTACTCTATATCATATAATATACCTGTTCAGAAAAAAATGTATCAAGTGTCAGTGTACCTATTTCTGGTGATGGAAGCAAACAGAGTAAATGTAGTCCTTGTCTTCTAGAATTTTCTGGGCTAGTGAGAAAAAGGTTAAATAAATAATTAATATACTTAAAAAATACTTATGAATACCTTGTGTGCTATAAAACAGGAGAAAAGAGCAGATATTAAATAATTACTTAAATATATTAAAGTTTAACAAATTAAAAAATGAAAACAACTAAAAGTTTGCCCATAATGTTATTTCTGATTAAGCTTTAGTCTCTAAAGTTTATGCTATAACATATTTTTCTCTTATGTTGAAAACAGTAAATTTTATGTAGTGTTGATTACTTTATGGGTATAAAATATACTTATACCTTCCTATTAATATTCTGATTAAATGTTTTTCTTGGCATGGAATCATTTTATTGGGTCTGTAAATACTATGATAAGCTCATTTTCTTGCATATAGCATTGGCTCTTTGTTTTTTCTTTTTCTTTCTTTTTTTTTTTTTTTTGTGTGTGTGTGTGTGTGTTTTTGAGAGTTTTTTTGTTTGTTTGTTTGTTTCTTTGCTATAGGACACATGCTCTTGCCAGGAAGACAAAGAGACGGAAAGTGAGAAATCACCCCCCAGGGGGATGGCCACACCACAATCACTTCTCCTCCATTTTCCTCTTGGGATCTTGGGCATGCATGTGCACATGCCCGACGTGACTTTAAGCCACCAGGTCCAGGACTCAAACCACAGTCGGCTACATGGGAGTCCAGTGACATAGCCATTATGTCATCTGCTGGTCCCTCGGGTTCTTTTTTCTAAGTAATCTGATACTCTTATGTAATTTATTAATATTTTGATACAGCATAAGAGAAACATGCTAAATATTTTCAGTTCCTGAGTATGAATAGTGGTGCTCTATAGGGTTTTAGTTACTGTTAAAAAATACTATACCCATCCTTATTTAGTAATTTTCTTTATTCTTTTATGCCTTATAGTCTCAGGATGTTAAGTATATTTTTTAAATGTTCTAATTGTTTAAATGTTCTATTGTTATCTTGTGAACAATAGCTAATTATCTTTTTGCTTTGTAGTTAATGTCACTGACTTTTATTAATTTTCTGTTCTTTTGGTGCTTGTTATCTTAAAGTAGCTATGCTGCCATGGAAAGAGCACTGAATGTTTTTCCAAATTGACATTTGTGTCCTAATTCTGACATTTATCAGGTGTGTGAGTTCAGTCAAGTCTATTTTCTGGGCTTCAGTTTCATCATGTTATTAATGTTTCAACAAGTAATGTTTATATTATAAAGTTTGATATCTGTAACATTGGACACATAGTAGGTGGTCAGTATTTTCTTTTATGATCATACTTTTGCTTATATCCTAGGAATATAGTAATTAATACCAACTTAGAAGTAGAAAGATAAGGAGTAGCCTGTTGGAGGGCACATTTTATTTCACTTTTTCTTAGCATATGATTTTTGTGAAATTTAGGAGAATTCTGTTCTGATGATAAAGTTCCCCTAGAAGTATACCATTCCTCTATCATAATCACTTCATAGAAAATTCAAAGAGAAACATGGATAAACATTGAGGTTTCTTTCTGTCTCTGCCCTTTTCCCTTCCATAAAGAAAGACTGCATAAACATCCATGTGTTACCAAAGTCAGCCACTTAGTCATGTTGCTAAGTGAAACCATTGTACAAAAAGACTCTTTTCTATTACTAACTCAGGAACTTTATTAATCTTAAATGTGTAAAGTACTATATGAAGGAAATAGCTATTATAATTATATGTTCTTGAATGTTAACAAATCATCATTGTTACAGAAGTTTTGGAGACAAGGAGAGAATTATTTTCACTCCACTACCATAAACAATTACTATAAATTTTGTGTGTTCTTTCTAGAATATATATATATATATATACACATTTCATATTTTAAGCATGTTTTATGTGAACATTTATGTCCTGATTTTGTTTTTTAATTTATTTTCAGAGGGAGAGAGAGATGATCACCCTCCATAGGGTCATTATACCACCATCTTCTCTCAAGCCTGGCAGCCAGCCAGAACCACAGGCACCCATGTGGGCATACCTGGTGTTCAGGAAGACCCAGAACTTGAACCTAGAGCCTTCTCATATGGCCTTTAGTATCACACAGCAATGCCACAACTGTCTGAATTATCACAGCTGGGCCTATGACCTGATATAAAGTGATCTTTATGTAGTAATTATTTCTACATAGTGCTACATAACTTTTCTAATGATCATTTCAGTGTTTGAATATTACTTCCTCAAGTTTATGCTAAAATATATCTAAATGATGCCATTTTGCTAGATATTAAAGAACCTTCTGTTGGGAACCAGCAGTTAGCGTAATGGCTATGTCGCTGGACTCCCATGTAGTCGACCACAGTTCGCGTCCCGGACCCGGTGGCTTAAAACTCACGCTGGGTGCGTGTGCGTGCGTGCACAAGATCCCAAGAGGAGAATGGAGGAGAAGGGATTGCGGCATGACCATCCCCCCTGGGGGGTGATTTCTCGCTTTCTGTCTCTCTGTCTCTCTCTGTCTGTCTGGCGAGCGCACGCGCCCTATAGCGAAAACCTCTCCAAAAAAAAAAAAAAAAGAACCTTCTGTTGTTCTCTCATACCAAAAATATGTAGTGAACCACATTCTTACCTGGACAGCTTCAATAAACTTCTACTTGGTCTTTTCATTCACACTTTTTTCTCCTCATAGTATTATTTTCACAAAACAGTCTTAAGTTATTTTTAAATTTTTAACCAGACAATTTACCCTCACCCTGCCCCTGCTTAAATCATTTCAGTGGCTTGGCATCTCATTTAGAAGCAATTTTAAAAAGTGTTGCCTTGATCATTTTATAGCATTTTTCTCATCACTGTATTTTGGCAAACTCTGACATTTTTTTAAAGATGATAACACGTGTAATATCTTTAACTGGACATGAATACAACATATACATGCTGGGAAAATCCATTTTACAAGCTGTAATGATATATAGTGATTGGATGTATAAAAATAAATAAAATTTTAAAAATTGCTATTATTATTTTTTGCCATAGGTTTTGTGTGCTTGCCAGAGAGTCAGAGAGAAAGTGAGAAATCCCCCCCCACCACCCAGGGTGATAGCCATGCTGTAATACCTTCTCCTTTCAGGATTTTGAGTATGCACACACTTGCACCTGGCATGTTTTCCAGGCTGCTGGGTCTAGGACTCAAACTGTGAAGCTGGCCATGTGCAATCCAGCACCTTAGCCATTGTTAGCTTTTCCTTGCCTGGTTTATTTTTTTTTTTTCTTTCCTTTTTGTCTATTTAATTTTTTTCTTTCATTATTATGGAGATAGAAGTGCCAATTGCAGCTTTAGAAATTTACTACTCAAGATTAATGAAAATTTTCCATATGAGATACTAGATAAAAGCATGAACTTGGTAACCCAGACTGCCTCGTTCTGCCACTTTTAAATTGTGTTATCTAGACTAAGTTATTTGGCCGCTCTGAGTTTCTTTTTTTTTTTTTTTTTTTCCTGTTATGTAGTATACAATGATTGTAACTAGCTTATTGGGTTCTTTGAAGATTATACATTCTGAGGACTGTGGCTAGGACACATCATGTATCCAATAAATGTTAAGAGCCACTGAGGCCAGCAGATGTCATGGTGGTTAAGCCACTGGACTTCCACTTGGCTGACCAAGGTTTGAGTCCTGGACCTGGTGTCTTCCTTTCTCACTTTCTCTCTTTCTCTGGTGAGTGAACATGTCCTATAGCAAATTAAATAATATTAATGTAATTAAATAAAACAATTCTAAAAAAAAGTCATTATTATTAATATCTTGTTTATCTACTGACATTTTCCAGAGTATAAACTCTGTGAAGGACAGGAATCTCATCTACTTTGTTCTCTGCTGTATTCTCAGCACCTAAAAGAGAATCTGATACATCAGGTGTTCCACGAATATTTGTTTAGTTCCTGAAAAAAAATGAATGAATGATGTTTAATGCCTCAGAGATCTGGATCACTGACTACGGACTTCTGAGAAAATTGACCAGATAATTTGGGAAGTCAGGTTGTTATACTACTTAATGATTCACTGTATTGGCTGATAATCAAATCTAAGATCGCAGTTTGTTCACAGTGTCACTTAGCTGAACATGTTTTAGTATTGGATTCCTCAGTTTCTGGAGTTTGAGTGTTAGCTCCAATGCATATAAGTTTTTAAATATTATGTAGTTATCTAACCTTAATTTCTCCTATGCAAAATGGTAAAAATGACAACATAAAATTTATTGAGAAGATTATCCTTGTGGCCATGATTGGAGCTACTCTGAAGTATAAATCACTTTAGACAGAAAAAAAAAATATTCTGTTCTTACTGTGAAAGAGAAACTCTAACTTCTTTACCCAATCTAGTGCTTAATCATCCTCAAGAAGTTCTTTCTTCTGCCTGGAATGATTTTAGCATATTCTTTATTAAGAAAGTAGTTCTTTAGTAGACCACCCTCCATGAGTATTCTCTGAGAATCCCCAAGAGAGAACTTTCGTAAATTCAGAGGAATCATGTGTGTGCATGTGTTTTTGAGATACAGAAGTTTTCTCCAAGAGTGGATGTGACCACATTCCCCCTAGGAACCATTTATCTCTCTCCACTCTCAAATCTAACACTTTTTATATGAAACCAAAATCCTCCTAATTCAATTTAAGCCAATTTCCTGTGGTGTATATTATTAGGGATGGAGAACAGCTGGCCACTATTTTCTATATAATAAATTTTCATATGTTTTAAGATAGTTTTAAATTTGCTGTTGTTTTTCTAAGCAAGTTACACTTTATTGTTTTCTCCTCACCATTTAGATCTGTTTTGTCTATCTAGTAATCAATATGTTTGTCAAATATTACCAATTATATCATTAGCTAAACATAATTTTTGAGATTCGTATTGCTGTCTCCCATAGAATATAATGACATTTAAAGAATGAGTTTACCAGAATATTTTCCTTAGAGTTGCACTACAAATTATATTCTTGCTATTTTTAGGGTCACTAATGTAAATTTCATGATGACTATGAATATTATATTAAAATCATAATGAACAGTTTGTCCTTCTAGACTATAAAAGTAAGAACAGCATAAGAGGTTTTCAAAAAGTTCAGATAAAAATGTGTATTATGAAAAAAGTATGCACACATGTCAAAATTGTTTGCACCAAAATAAATTCATTTTTAATTTTATTTTTCCATCAACTTTTTGAAGTACTCCTTTTTTTAAGCACTTCCAAATTTGAGTGTTGACAACATTATTTATTACCTTCCTTTCTAATTTTCTCTTATAGTGATTACTTTCTTCTTGTTAGTCTACATGATTCAAAAAATACTCTGTTACTGATTAATATATCAAAATACTGAAATAGTTGAAAGGTGAGTTGTTATTAGAAAAAATAATTGATTTGACTGGTAACTTTAATCAACTTAGGAAATTATCTTTTTTATCATACAAATACTCCCTTAATTATTTTAGACTAAGATTCAATTAGCATATTAACTTTTTTTAGCACTTTCCATATGCTTGATAATATAGTAGGCTCTTATGATTAGATATCTTTAATTAAATTCCCCAAGATATTAAGAGGTAAACATTCTTGTTCTTCTTTTATATATCAGAATTGACATTAAAACTGTATAAATTGCTTAAGCACACAAGGGCAAACAGTTAACAAAACAGAATAAGGAAGGGATTTGTGAAAGGTTCAGATGTGAATTGCTGACATTGGAAGATAACTGCAAGTGAATGGTAAGAAATTAAGAATAGTTACTTTATAGTCAAAAGCAGTTGCTGAATGCAGAAAAAAAAGTTTAGTTTGTATTTTTATTGATATTTGAGCCAACAGTAACAAGGTAGTCATTTATGAGTCCATATTAGATGTCAGCCAAGTAAATTAGATGCATTACCTCCATCCCTTCTAAAATTGCAATTCAATTGGGATAAGACTAAGAGGATTAAGTCTATCTGTTTCTAATGACAGAATTGGAGTAAAACAGTATGGAGCCCTCTTCTGGACAGTAACTACTTTGGTTTTTATTCCTATGCAAATTATCCTAAACTTAGTGCACTTATTGTGTTTTTAAATTTAGTAGCTCTAGAGTTTGAAATGGACAGTATGGGGATAACTGGTCTGCCTTTCACAATGTCTAAGACTTCAGTTGGGATGGAGGTGACTTGGTGTTCTTGAGGGAGTTATCTGAAGGCTTGTTCACTCACAAGTCTTGTAGTTGATGCTAGTTGTCAGTTTAGAACTTCATTTTAGAGCTCTTTCTCTCTCTCTCTTTCAAATAGAGGTTTTTGCTTTAGGGAGTGTGCATTTGCTGGGAAGAGAGAGAAAACAAGACAGTGAGAGGGAAATTGAAAGCCATCCCCTGGGGGCGGGTATGGTTGTAATCCCTTCTCCTTCATTCTCTTCCCAGGATCTTGGACATGCACACACACACGCACACACACACACAACCAGCATGAGTTTCAAGCCACTGAGTCCAGGACTTGATCCATGGTCGATTATGTGGGAGTCCAGCAATGTAACTGCTATGCCATATCCTGGCCCCAAGTGTTATCTCTAGACTATCTAAATGTTGTCAGAACTTCTTTGAAGCATGAGGTAGTTGAACTTTTATTTATTTATTTATTTATTTTGGAGAGGTTTTTGCCATAGGGCGCAGGTGCTTACCAGGAAGACAGAAATAAGAGACAGAAAGTGAGAAATCATCCCACGGGGGGATGGCCACACTGCAATTCCTTCTCCTCCGATCTCCTCTTGGGATCTTGGGCACGCACACACACACGCCCGGCGTGAGTTTAAGCCACTGGGTCTGGGACTCGAACCGTGGTCGACTACATGGGAGTCCAGCAACATAGCCATTATGATAACTGCTGGTCCCAGTTGAACTTATACAGCTTTGTAAAGTTTGGAAGCTGAATGTCCTAGCTAACGAGTCAGAATTTGAATAGTCTTTTACAAATAGGCAAAGTATTTCTAGACTTGATATCAAAAGTATCATATATAAATGAAAAATTGATAGAGCTCATCACAACTAAAAACTTTTACTTTACGGAAGACCCTTTAAGTGGATTAAAAGATAGGATACAAACTGGGTGTGAAATATTTGGCAAAGTATTAGTATCTAAGATATATATCTCAAAACTCAACAGCAAAAAACTAAATAATCAAATTAGAAAATGGGAAGAGACACAAATATATATTTACTGAAGAAGAATAAATTGGAGAATAAGCAAATGAAAAGATTTTCAACATCGTTAGCCTCTAGGGAAATGCAATTTAAAACCACGATGAAATATTACTGACTACACAGCTATTAATATTGCTGGAAAGAAAAACACATAATAACAACACCAAAGGCTTGCAATGGTATAGATAAACTAGATCACAATGATGTGGAAATTTTAAATGGTTGTCACTTTGGGAAACTGGCAGTTTCTTAAAAGCTTAATATGCAGTTACATATTGACATAGTGACTCAGCAATTATACTCTTGGGCATTTATCCCAGAAGCATAAAAACTTATCTTCAAATAAACTGCCTATGCAAGAATGTTCATAGCTTTATTTATAATGCCCAAACTGGAAAATACCTATATGTCATTGGATGGGTAACATATATATATATCAACTATACAATACTACTCACCAAGAAAACAGAATTAAAAAATAATATATACAACTTGGATAAATATCTAGGGAATTACCATGAGTGAGAAAAGCCTATCAAATTATATACTTTATGATTCCATTTGTGTATATTATCACTGCAACTCTTACTTGAAAGCTGTTTATTTTTAGGTGGGGAAGCAGTTTTGAGAGCAAACTTGGCTTATGTACAAGCAGAGCAATAGCGGTTAAAGAATATGTCAATATATGAGGCATATTTTATATGGTATCTAAGTAAGATTAAGCTCCAACCTGGTATGAGCCCTGAAGCAATGACAAAATGGATAGAGGACAAATACTCCAGCTTTTTTTCTTCTATCAACTGGGATAACCTTGAGACATACTTTTAAGTACACACACACACACACACACACATATTGCTGGAGGATATATGCACTCCCGAGAGAGAAAGAGAGGAAACAACCCATAATGAGACATAGTCATACCAAAATTCTTTTTCTACCCTTTCTGTAAGCTGTCAAGGTTTTGAGCACACATGTGCACATACCCAATGTGTTTTCCATGTCACTGGGATTGGGATTTGAACAGCAGTTGGCTTTGTAGGATCTCAGCTCCCTACATAGGGCTTAACTACTTGATATGAGGCTTGCCCAGGCATATTTTATACTGTATCTCAGTAAGATTAGGCTCCAACTGTCTGTAGTTATAACGTTATAACCTACTTGGTTATACCTTGCATCAGTTTTCTTCCTTACTCATCTCACTTCTAGTTTTCTACCAGTGTGTTTTGGTACCTCATTCCAAATAAAATCCTTAAGCTTGAATCTTTGCCTCAAGGTCTGATCCTGTGAGAACTTAAACCAAGGTTTATAGGAAAAATAAACCAAAGACTGAAAGATCTCCACTCAAAAACTATACCATATCGGGACCAGCAGTTAGGGTAATGGCTATGTTGCTGGACTCCCACGTAGTCGACCGCGGTTTGAGTCCCAGACCTGGTGGCTTAAACTCATGCCGGGTGTGTGTGCATGCATGCCCAAGATCCTGAGAGGAGCATGGAGGAGAAGGGATTGCAGCGTGACCATCCCCCCTGGGGGATGATTTCCCGCTTTCTGTCTCTCTGTCTCTCTCTGTCTGTCTGGCGAGCGCACACGCCCTATAGCAAAAACCTCTCCAAAAAAAAAAAAAAGAGAACAACTATACCATATCATTAGAAATATGTAAAGAAGACCTGTATGGATGCTGTGCAATACTGATTCATGGATTGTAAGACTTTGTTTTCTAAGAGATATTTTTGCTATAGAGCATGTGCACTGACCAGAAAGACAGAGAAACAGAAAGCACAAAATCACCCTGTAGGGAGGATGGCCATGCCATAATCCTATCTCCTTCCTTCTTCTCTTCAGATCTTGGGCAGGCATGCACATGTTCCCAGTATGAGTTTTTTTTTTTTTTTTTTTAGAGGTTTTTCCTATAGGGCGCGTGTGCTTGCCAGAAAGACAGAGAGAGACAGAGAGACAGAAAGTGAGA
>NW_006160204.1:799099-800696 GCF_000334495.1 Tupaia belangeri chinensis
GAGGTTTTTGCTATAGGGCATGTGTGCTGACCAGAAAGACAGAGAGAGACAGAAAGATAGAAAGTGAGAAATTACCCCCCAGGGGGGATGGCCACGCCACAATCCCTTCTCCTCCATCCTCCTCTTGGGATATTTGGGCATGTAAGCACACGCGCCCAGCATGAGTTTAAGCCACCAGGTCCAGGAGTGGTTTTGATAATTAAATAAAATCACATACATCAAGCATATATCCAAATGCCCAACACACTGTAAATATTCAATAAATAATAGCTATTATTCCTAGTTTGAGGTGACTGTATAATTTTCATTCAAATCTGGATAATTCTAAGATGACATGTACTAACTGATTAGGACCCACTGGACAGCAGGTAAATATTCAAAATTTCTGCATATTCTGGGATATGTAGTCATCTTAACAAACATGACTAGAAATATGAAATTGAGATTACACATATTTATAAATATCCTATTTAATTTTTATTTTTTCAATGCATTTTAATGGAAGCAATTTATATCCCTACAAATCATATTCAAGATTGCTTGTGTCAGTTTTATTCACTAAATATGTACTTAGCATTGGTTATTTTTCAGGACTTCTTTGAAATCAAGATCTAGGGGTGCACAAAACAAAAAATTCTCTGTTTTACAGTTTATACACCACAAGGAGCTTTTACATCCTTGCATCAGCAAATAAATTCAAAGAATAAAAGAAATGAAGAAGGCAACTATAGATTTTAAGACAGATGACAAGTCAGCCAGTTGTAATTTGCAGACCTATTTGGGTCCTGATCCAAACAAACACAATTTAAAAAAATGATGTATCTGAGAGAATTGGAAATTTGAACACTGAAAAAGAAACTACAAAAATATGAGGGAAATAAGAGTACATAAGATGAGATGAAACGAGAATGTACATGAGGTAATAATTGCTGAGTCTGTGTGATGACTACATGGGGGTTCATGATATTTTATCTATGTTTGCATATTTGAAAATTTTTCATAATTTAAATTATAGCCATTCATTATCGTCCACAATGATATTTAATTCTTGCTTTTATTTGTTTTCTTTTGAATATCACTAAGGGTGGAGCTTTTTAAAAAATGATCAGTCATGTTTACTAATGCTTTGAGGATGTTGTAGGAGATTTGTCATCAGCTTTTCTTTTAGAATTTGTATTTGTATATCCCTATTTTCTTTTTAAACAATTGTAAACAATTTAGTTTTTTTTTCATCATTACTTAGAGAAAAATCCAAGAATATTTTTGACAACCATTGGATATACAACTCTTTGTGCTTGGGGCATATTCATATTTTTTATTTCTTCTGTAGACTTCGATGTATATACTGACAAGCCTTTCATTTCCGTAGTCCTTTCACGATATATTTCTCAGATCGTGGTCTAGTGAGGGACCAGATTTCAACAACCTCCTGAGCATTATTGAATTCTTTTTCTAGTTGACCTATTGAAAAATTATCTTTAAATACCTGGGGATTTGTGCTTATACTTTTTTGGAGTTAGTTGTTCAGAGGAAGAGAGAGGAGAGAGATAAGTACTTCCAGTAGGTTTTTTTTTTTTTTTTTTTTTTTTTTTAAGAT
>NW_006160204.1:800733-814206 GCF_000334495.1 Tupaia belangeri chinensis
AGAGAGAGGAAAGTGAGAAATCACCCCCCCCCGGGGGGGGGATGGCCACACCACAGTCCCCTCTCCTCCATTCTCCTCTAGGGATCTTGGGCATGCATGCACACGCACCCATGAGTTTAAGCCACCGGGTCTCGGACTTGAACCGTGGTCGACTACATGGGAGTCCAGCAACAAAGCCATTATGCCAACTGCTGGTCCCTTCAGTAGGATCTTTATGACACAGTCCACCTCCATCCTCAGCTGGTCTGGATAATGGGCCTTGTGTGCTCAAGTAGGTCCCAGAATATGAACCTAAGACCTTTACCACTGTGCCATCTATTGGCCTCTCATTGACTACTTTCACATGACAGTAGATAGTAGAGATGATATTAGCCAGACTCTTCTAGACACCTGAGATTCCATTGCCTTTTGTTCCTGACTAGAAAATTTTGAGTTTTACTCACCATCTTATAATAGTAAAGCCAAAGAATTAATTTCAGGACTGAAAAGATTATAGGATCAACATGTCTTACATTTTCTTACAAAAATATAGCAACTTATGAACTTACTCCAGGTAAGATAGAGTTAATCCATGGTCATTGGTGCATGAACCTGAGAGGAAGCACTTATGAATATTGTCCAATCTGAACCACTAGATTGCAAATGTAAAGAAGAGCAAAAAGAGTAGGACAATATAAGTGTTGAGAAGCAAATAGAAACTGTAGAAACTAGACAGGAAAACATTCTGTTTGGAGTAAGACAGGAAGGAAATGAACAGTTTAATTGAAATAATCTATACTTCCATTCAGTTTGAATTTCTCTTTCTCTCTCTGATATGAAAGCAGGAATGAAAAATGACAATAAGAAACAATTGCTATTTATAAATAGTAATAATACTAACCATTTATTGAGTGCTTATTGTGAGTCTAAAATGATATTGACAGTGTGTTATTAATTTTTAGATATGATTCTTATTCTTCTGGACGTAAGCATTAGGCTTAGCCAGGACTTACAACTCTTAGTTTTTCCCTTTTGCTTTCCCACAGCCCAAATATTAGCCAGAGGTATGAGCCTAGAGCACTTTCATACACTTCCAGGAATGTATCTATCCCTGGGCATGCATGAGATCCTTTACTGCCCTGGACCTTTATTGTCTGTAGAAGCCTATCAAAGCTTTCATTTCCCTACCTGTTTTCCTCCTTTAGCTCCTCCTTCTAGGCTCTTAAATCTGTTGCTAGCCCCATCTGTTGTATCTCATCCCAGGGAGCTGTAGTTGATGTATTTTTTCCCCCAAAGGAAACTATATCCAGCTTTAATTAAAGATACTTTTCATAAGATTCCTCATGACTCCTGTGAAGTAGTGATTTCAGGATTGAACTTCAAGAATTAGGAAGAAACACACCATCCATAAGATGACTAGAAATCACTGCAGGACCACAAGAAATATGGGAAAGCAAGAAAATACCTCTCCTTAAAGGGAAAGGAATAACTCCTCTTTATCCACAAGCAGTTCAATGGAAACCATGGAAATGTCTGATAAAAATTTAGAACATTCATAATGGCAAACCTAACAGAGATGGAAGAGAATGGAGACAATGAACTGCAGAAGAGAAAGGAGAAAGAAAGTGACAAATTCCAGAGGTGAGGAAATTCTTGCAAGATCTGAAAGAGGAATTAAACACTTTAAAAAGAATCAAATGGAACTGTTAGAGATGAAGACTATAATACAGGAAGTCAAAATCTCCCTTGAAAGTATTAAAAGCAGACTAGATCATACAGAAAATAGAATCTCAGACATAGAAGAGAAAATTGCTGGTCTAGAAAAATCCACCATGAAGACTGAGAAAATTGCCCCCCAAAATGAGAATAATATATGAGAAGTACTAGATACCATCAAATATCCAAACATCTGGATAATTGGCATTCCAGCAGATGAAGAGACTCATAAGGGCATTGATCAACTATTCCATAAAATCCTGCAAGGAAACTTTCCAAACCTAATGTGTGCAAAGAAAGAATGGGAAAATATATTCAAAGTGTTAAGAGAAAAGCAATTTCAGCCAAGAATACTGTACCCGTTAAGATTATCTTTCATGTAGGAAGAAAAGACAAGAACATTCTCAGATAAACAAAACCTGAAAGAATTTACTAGCACCAGACCAGATCTCTAAGTTCTCAAGGGAGTGCTATATTAGGAAAATTAAATGTAGTCACACAGGAGTTCAAAAACTATGAAAATAGCCAAGTTAATCATAGGGACAAGTCTGGAGTTGAATATTATACCCCAGAATTTAATTGGGAAGATCAAACCACAACAGAAGCTAAAGTACATGAGACTGAATCGGTGAAGGATAATTTTATGACTTTTGACTAAACATTGCTGATTTTCTTGTAGACTTTGTTATCTGGGTGTAAAGTTTTGTGTCCTGTCTTGAGATATGGATAGGTTCATTTACCTACCATTTTAACAGAATACTTACCTGTTTCCTGGTTTTAAGTTTTAAGCAAAGTTCCTTAGCATTTCTTTGATTTAAGTTAAAACTGGTTTTCTTAATAGTACCAAGTGAACTTGCTATTGAAAGTAGTTAGATTATTTAAGTAATTGTGTGATCATTACAATGCAGGGTGTGGGGAGGAATGAAAGACAACTGTAGACACCAGAGATAGTGAGAAGAAGGTGGGAAAGGACAGAGGGTCAAAAATAGGGGTAAAAGAAATACTAGAAACTAGAAATGGAATTTTTTTGATAATAGCATGCATGATTAAGCCACTATGCAGTATATTTGCATGGGAAATCACATTTTGTATGCTGTGACAATGCTCAGGGAAAGAATGTAAATTAAGTGAAAAAAAGAAAAGTTTCAGAAAAAAACTAAAACTATTTTCTTGAAATAAGAAAAAGCATTAAAAATACCTATACAATGACTACAGTAAGATATATAGCCCTGGGTAGGTGCTACTTTATAGGATGTTCATTCTACTCACTGAGGCTTATGCCTAAAGTTGGACTTGAGTTCATGGAAATGTATATATCAGCTGTGCTTGCTCTCAGAATACTTAGATTAATTAGGATCTTTAGTGACTCAATAAAATGTGGGGGAAAAAAGTGTAGAAATCAAACATAGATACCAGAGACAGTGTGGAAGGAGAGTGGGAGACGGCAGAGGGTAAGAGATAGGGAATCAAGGATGGGGGAAAAAAAGCAAAACATACAGAAAACAAGAAATGGAAAATTATTTGTTGACAACAACATGTATGTTGATGTGCTTGATTGAGTCAATATACAGTGTACTCTGGATGGAAAATCTCATTTTGTATACTGTAATGATGTACAGTGAATGAATATAAATAAATAATTTTAAATTAAAAAAAGAGAAAAAAGATACTTTTCATAAACAATCATGGTATTTCAGGCAGGACATGGGCAGAGAACCATTAACAGTATACAACAACTTTCAAACTCCCTTATTCAATGGACTACCAAAATCTGAAAGCCACTCTAAAACCCAATGAAGTCTTCATTTGATGCTCTGAACAGGGAAAGTTTAGAGTGAGAGTTGACATTTCACATTTAGCGTGTTGTTTAACAATTTTTCATGAGCTGATCCTCACTTTCAGGAAACGAAAATGGCAGAATTATCAACCTAAAGATCCAACAATACAGAAAAGGAACTGCTGATCCTTTGAAGGATGCCATCTTAATGTCATTGGAAAGTTCAGATTGCCTGATATACTGGTAACCAATCTTTTGTGGTCAGGTCCCAATGGGTCTCTGCTTCAAAGGAGTTGAGTCTATGCAGAGAGGGAGAGGACATAAAAACTAATTTTAAGTTTTTCACACTAGAAGGCATCTGTGTAAGGTGGCTATGTGTGTCAACATCTGTGGAATCCCTCCTCTTGGAAGCCAAGAGGAAGTCTCTCAAAACTAGAATGAAAAGGGAACCAGCAGTTAGCGTAATGGCTATGTCGCTGGACTCCCACGTAGTCGACCACGGTTCGTGTCCCAGACCTGGTGGCTTAAAACTCACGCCGGGCGCGTATGCCTGCGTGCCCAAGATCCCGAGAGGAGAATGGAGGAGAAGGGATTGCGGCGTGACCATCCCCCCTGGGGGGTGATTTCTCGCTTTCTGTCTCTATGTCTCTCTCTGTCTGTCTGGTGAGTGCACGCGCCCTACAGTGAAAATCTCTCAAAAAAAAAAAAAAACCTAGAATGAAAAGATGTTGTCCAAATCAACCCAGCTTCAGAGATATCCTATTAGTGACAAGTGTCCCGTCCCCAAAAAACAACAATGAAGTGTGTTCAGTGTGCTAACAACATAGTTTTTTAAAAAGGTAAATCAAAATTCTGCATTTTTATAAACTTGATAAAAATAGTATTTCAAATTGTACAGTCACCAGAAGCACACAGTTATCAAAAATGCACACACTTCACTTGGCACCCCCAGCACCTTCAGCCTTCTGTGCTTGGTCTGTTTGGCATCTCCATTTCCTGCAGCGTTATTCCCATCCTTGCTGGCATCCGCTTTTCCTATTTTTCCTTTGGATACCTTCTCTCACTTGTTTTCAGGGGCCTTTTTAGGCTTGGTCTCTGGCTTCAGAGGAGCAGGTTTTGCAGACAGACTTGCAGATCTTCTCTGTGGTTTGTTCTTCAACTTGGCTTTATCTCCTATAGCATCCCCTTCAGCCTTTCTCTTGGGCATGGTGGCAACGGCAGGATGTAAGCACTGAACATGGGGGATGCAGCAGCTTGCAGACTTTGATCAGTCTGAGGTTTGCTCTTGACTCTTCTTCTTCACACCGTAATATATGTTTTTGAATACTTTTGGATAATACTGCCTGAGAGTCTATTTCAGTCTAAGAAATTTCCATGGATAGGAAAATACAGGCAAACTTTTGCACCAATCCCTTAGTGAAGCACCAGACAAATCCCAATGTATGGCCATAACTAATCACAGTTCTTTGAGAACAAGGTCTACATTACCCCAGCAAGTCCTTCCAGTAATTCAGGTTACCATCCAATAGCGGCTTCTGAGCTAGGGAGCAGGGGTTGGTACTCTGGTAAACAAAACTGCCAGAACACTCACTAAATTTAATCTAAGTTTGGAATGAAGAAATACCTTAGTATGTGGTGGGAAGAGCTAAAGTAGATAATGCACATTCAGATTCCAGTCTACCCTGTATATGTTCAGTGAAAGCTATTATTACCATTATTTTTGAAAAAATGTCATTTTTTTCTTCTCCTTTGTTACTATATTATAGACATAGAGTAATTATTTCTGAACAAGCGGTAAAACATTTCATTATTATTAACCATTAACACATTAACCTTGAAGTTCACAACAATCACTACATATGACTAATTGAGACATGTTACTACCACCATTCATGGCAGCCACGTGTGCGCCACTGCTATACCTTGTGAGCAGGGTCAGACTTGTCTATCTGTGAATTAGCTTACCTTAATAGTGAATTTTGGGAGCAGGAGACAGTTCTTACCACTAATTGCCTCTTCTATCAGTTTTGACAAGGTGTCTGGGTTATCCTTTAAGATAAGGCACTGAAGACTTTTTACCACAAAGTAAATGAAACCAGATAAAGTACTCATTTATCACTCTGTGTATGCCAGCTTTGGCTCATATTTTTATTGGCCATGCTTGGCTGTTGCATGCTAAAGCAATCAAATGTTCCTAAGTCCCCCAGGATGGCAGAAATATGCAAAGGACCACTTGTGCTTTTCATTCCAAAGGTTCTGAAGCATGTTTATTGATTACAATTCTTAGTCTGTATTCAGTCAGGAAAATAGAGATGAGAGTACTTATTCCAGGTGTGAAGGACTTACTATTTGAATTAAAGATTCACACAGTTACTGGGGAATGGAGGAATCTAAAGCTGAATGTCAAATAAACTGCCATCAAAGGGCCTGAAGCAATTAAAGTAAAATAATTAGCTCCATAATATGTTATTTGTGACAGGGAATTTCTAAATAATATTTAGCAACATGTTCTCTATAATGAAGGGGCAGGGTTCAAATTTTGGCTCCATTACATGCAAGATAAATTATCCTGGAGAAGTCATTTATTTTATTTTATTTTTTTGGAGAGGTTTTATTTTTGCTATAGGGCATGTGTGCTTGCCAGAAAGACAGAGAGAGACAGAGAGACAGAAAGTGAGAAATCACCCCCCAGGGGGGATTGCCATGCCACAATCCTTTCTCCTCCTTTCTCCTCTCGGGATCTTGGGCACACATGCACACACACCCGGCGTGAGTTTAAGCCACCGGGTCCAGGACTTGAACCGTGGTCAACTACATGGTAGTCCAGCGACATAGCCATTACACTAACTACTGGTCCCAATAAGTCATATTATTCTAAATTTTGATTTTCTTCTCTGCCAAGTGAATATAATAGCTGTGTGCCTTATGGAGTTATTGTCAAAAGTAACCGAGTGTCCGCACTCTATGACTGAAACCAATTGACTAAATGATATAGAAACACAGTAAATGGTTGTGAATATCAGATATAGTGTTTGTGAAAGAGTAGAGTCTGAGGAAAGACATTTAGAAGAAAAATAGAGAGGCAAAGAATTAATGGGACAAAGAAATGTAGTAACTGTTGAAGATAATTTTATAGTACTATCAACTGGACTATGGAGAAATGTGCACATGTTGGAATAGTCACTTTGTAAGCTAAATCATGTGATTGAATGTATAAAATAACAAGAAATAAAAAAATAACTTACATTGAAACACTTAAGTTTGTATACGATGTATATATTCATTATCTTCTCTAACACAGACTATGATTTAATCAATATTAATGAAATGAATGGGATATTTACAATACATACTATAGGAATAATCCCTGGAAATATGGTCTAGGAATTTGACAATATAATTGCTTCTATTTTTTAAGAAGTAGATATATTAATATAACAAAAAGTGTTAAGTGTCATTCATTATTTAATGCTTTCAGCTCAGTGACAATTTGGGGGGATGGTCTAATCTTTCAGTAAAAGAAATTCCCAGGATTAAAGTACACTCTGTTGGGCTGCCTAGTAGTAGAACTAAGTCTACCGACCTCATAATTACCATTGTGTAAATTTTAATGACATATCAAGGCAATTAATTACTTGTGTTGACTGAGTCTACACTACTGACATTATTTCATTATACCTACATTTCAATCCTAAACCCTTATTATACTACAAATGCAAATCAATAATGTAGACTCTGTTATTTTAAAAGGTATCATTCTTTTTTTTGGCCTGAAGTGTAGATGTAAGTATTTGAAATACATCAACACTACTTTTAATTAGCCGATTTATCAGAGAAGGAGTCTGCAAAACGATGTCCCCCCCTCCCCCCCGCCAGAGTATACAGAATAGCCTCAGAGCACAATTTACATTTCTGTATTCCCAGGTATCTGAATCTACTTTAATAATTGTTTAATACAAACCAAGCCTATTAATTAACTAATTTGCAGTGCAACTAATATTCTATAAGTAGTTATTCTCTGCTAATAAGTCTGTATTTTTTTTACATTTAAATAGTTTATAAGGACATGCAGTATTGCTGCTGTCTTCACAAATCTCAGTAATCGTGCCATTTATAAACATCTCAAACAGTATCCTCTAGTGAAAAACAGAGAGAGTGAAGTGTTAGTATATCTATGATACTTTACTTTTTTATAATAATTTTATGTTTATTGAGCTTTAGATGTTACAGTTTTGGAGTATTTGTATAAACAAGTCTACTGCCTTCTGTTTTTATGGCTTTAATATTTTTGACTTGGGCAGCAAGAAATCCATTGTCCCACCTCCAACAATGCATTTTCCAAATTGTATGTAAGTACATTGACCATATCTTTATATGACACAGATATGTTGTTCATTCATTGGTTCAGAGTACTTGAGCTTGTTTCATTTTCCATTAAATACACAAGTTTTGTTGCAGATCAATATTTTGAATATTGCTATTGGAGTTACAACAAAAATGCCATTACTTTAGAAAGTGATTACATACTAAATTTATTATGTCTTTTTTAACAAAATGTTATAAAAATAATCTGTATTAGAAGTTACTGTTCACGGGACCAGCAGTTAGTGTAATGGCTATGTCGTTGGACTCCCACGTAGTCGACTGCCGTTCGATCCCGGACACGGTGGCTTAAAACTCACGCCAGGCGCGTGTGCGTGTGTGCCCAAGATCTCGAGAGGAGAATGGAGGAGAAGGGATTGCGGGTGGCCACCCCACTGGGGGGGGTGATTTCTCGCTTTTTCTGTCTCTCTCTGACTGGTGAGCACATGCGCCCTATAGCAAAAACTTCAACAACAACAAAAAGAAGTTACTGTTCAGTCAGATTATCAAATTTTAAGTTGCATGATAAACCAAGCATATATTGCAAGTTACTGGGCTCACAAAGTCAGGTAACACATGTTCCTTGCCATTAAGTGGCTCATGACCTCGAGGAATCAGACATATATATCAGTGATAACAACTGTAGTGAACATTCTTTAACGTGCCTTCTTGATGGTCGTAACTTGGTATTCATACCCTCGCATGAACTTTTCTCTTTGAGTGGGAAGGACCTGTGACTTGTTTTTAACCAAGGGGAAAAAAAAATAGGCAGAGGACATTAAATATTTTACCTGTGAATCCATTAGATTATATAAAATTTCTTCTTGCTGTAAGACTTGCTCTAAAGCTTTGTTCCTTTTGCTGCCTTTGAATAAGGAAACAACTACGAGATGCCTGCCATGAGGAAATAAGTTATGCTTCTCATATGAGTGAATTCTGAAGTACAAGTTTCCCCATGGATTTTTTTTTTTTTTTTTGGAGAGGTTTTTGCTGTAGGGCGCATGCGCTTGCCAGACAGAATCAGAGAGACAGAAAACGAGAAATCACCACCCAGGGAGGATGGCCACACCGCAATCCCTTCTCCTCCATTCTCCTCTCTGGATCTTGGGTACGCACACACACGCATGTGCCGTGAGTTTTAAGCCACCAGGTCCGGGACGTGAACTGCCATCGACTACATGGGAGTCCAGCGACATAGCCTTTAGGTTAACTGCTGATCCTTCCCATGGATTTTTTAGTTGAGAATCCAGGGACCAGCAGTTAGCATAATTGCTATGTCACTGAACTCCCATGTAGTCAACCACGGTTCGAGTCCCGGACCCGGTGGCTTAAATTCACGCCGGGCACGTGTGCATGCGTGCCCAAGATCCCGAGAGGAGAATGGAGGAGAAGAGATTACGGCATGCCCATCCCCTCTGGGGGGTGATTTCTAGCTTTCTGTCTCTCTGTCTCTGTCTGTCTGGCGAGTGCATGCGCCCTATAGCAAAAACTTCTCCAAAAAAAAAAAAATTGATTTAGTTTAGAACATGTAATAGACATGAATGAAAAGCCAATCCAAGCTTTAAGAACAGAGATTGCAACGATAACTTTTTTTCGGCCCTTTGTGCCCCCCAAGTACTTTTATGAGAATCTCTCATCCTTGTATTGAATCTATTTGGTTACTCTAAAAGATTATGAGTTTCCCATGAACATTGATCATACTTTATTTACTTTTGTTTCTCAGAGGCTAAAATACTACCCAGTATATTATTTATATTACTGTATGATAAATTATTATTGAATGAATAGACCATTTAGGCATGATTCAGGTGAAGATGAGAGTTAAGTTGAGAAAGAGAATAAAAAGCAAGAATTTCTACTTAACAGAATGTGTCTGAAGGAAACCTGAAGTAAATTGTGTAGCAGTTGATTTTTCTTCTTTTTGCAAGTCTATCATATAATGTATGTATTATTTTTATAGGCCTATTTAAAATATTGTTCTTCAGGAAGGAATAAGAGCAATAATAGCCACTGAAGAATTTAAGATTAGGCAGTGTATTCAACAGACCTGAGAGTTCCTGTTAGACTCTAAATTAGAATTCGAAACCAGGATTAGAACATTAGCAAATATATTTTTTTAAAGATTATTTTATTTATTATAGCATATGTGAGTGCACAGGAAAGACGGTATGAGAGAGAGAGGAAGAAAGAAAGATACACCCTATCCAAAGTCTCATTATTCCACAGTCCCCATTCTCCAACCTTCCAGCTCATCAAGATCTGCAGCACTCCCTCAGGCCTAGTCATGTTTTCAGGCTGATCTGGAAGTCAGAACTTACAATTGGTCCTGTAGCTTCTAGCTATACATTTTATTTTGCCACTGATTGTTTCCAGCAGGTTGGGCCAGCAGGTACATATAATTTTAGTAAGTTTCTTTTGTTATTTCTTTCTTAAAAGAGAGAGCGAGAGATAACCCCCTAACAAGGTCCTATAGTGCTGCAATTCTCCCCTAGCCTTCCAGATAACCTGGACAATGGTTGAGACTGTGGACATCCTGTTATGTTCCAGTCCACCGGGAATCCAAACCTTGGGCCATTCCATTTGGTTCCAACATTGGTACCATGATACTCTACCTCCTATTCCACCCTAGCTCAGCCCAGAAATATTTTTTAAGTAAAATTTTATTACAGACTCTGGGTACATATTATAGCACCTTAAGTCTTACCCTACCTCCAATCTTGCTGAAACACTCATAGAAAACCTGCATGATAAATTATCATTCTTCCCTTAATATCTTTTTTTCCAACTCCACTGTTTTAGTCTAGCCAGTTTTCTTTTCAGGTCTATATTACTGAACTAACATCCTAGTTTATCTCAGTGTGTCTGAACTAGAATAATATTAGGAATGAGCATATGAGAGTCAGATATAGTATTGAAGCTTAGTCTTCTATCTCTGGCAAATACCTGATTTCTTGTAATCACTCTTTTACATTTTTTTATTTTTAATTTTTTTTTTTTGTTTTCCTGTAGGGCATGTATGCTCTCTAAAGGGAGACAAAAAGAGAGAGAGAGAGAGTGAGAAAGCACTATCCCCAAGGCGGGGATGACTGTGTTACAATTCCTTCTTCTCCACTCTTATCTCCAGATTTTGGACAGATAACCACACATGCCTGGTGTGTTTGTCAATGCTACAAGGTCCCAGACTCAAAACATGCAGTTAGGTATGTGGCATTCAGCCACCTTAACCACCATGCCACCTAGCTGACCCAGAGGCCCAGAATCTCTTCTCTTTCTTTGGAAAAAACAAAAAACCCGTAAAACAAAAAACATACTATCTATTTGTAAAAATTATTGGAAGGATTAAAAAAGAAATGCTTTCTATATTCTTATCATAATAAATATATTATCTAAATAGTGTTAATAATAATTTCTTACCAATAAAACAAACACAAATAGACTACTGAAAGATATGATGGGAAAAAGGAAAGAATATGACCTACTAGACCTATTTTCTACTTGGGTGTGACTTTGAGTACATTACTTAACATTTAGAGATTCAATTTATTAATCTGTAAAGTGCAAATATCGTGATAATGAGAAAATATAATAGAAGATCCTCTATGCCTGGCACATAGCATATACTAAATAAATGCTTTGTGAACATCTGTGCCAGAGCTTTGAGATCAAATTGAACTTTTAATATCCTTGTTATAAACATAAAGACAGACTGGTTCTGTGGCACAGAGGGAATTGCTCCTCAAGAGAAGCTGGATGCTGTATGAAGATAGAAGCTTGAATCCCTGACCAGATCAGCCTGCCTGAAACATTCTGGACTTGTGCACCAGTGCCCAAGAGCTGATGTGCTGAAAGATGGGAGAATGGGGATTGTGGCATGACCAGTCTTTCTCTTTCTGTCCCGTATGCATACACATGTCATGAATCAAAAAAAGGAAAAAAAATGTAATATATATAACGTGTATAGGTATATTATATATATATAGTGTGTGTGTGTGTGTGTATTTAGAGAGAGAGAGATTTTGATTTTGCAGGGTTATTATAAAGATTAAAAGACAAGAGGTACAGCATCTAAGAATACTTAAATTCTAACAAATTTCTTCTTTTTTTTTTTTCCTCGATAGAGGTCATGGGTACCTCAGTCTATCATAGTTTGGTAATACCAATTAAATGATTCTGACCCCATTGACTTGAAAACGATTTTCTTATGGTAATTAGTTAGAGACTTACCTAATGAACATGTCTGCTGGGAAGCTGGCATGAATTTTTCATTCTTCTTAACATCATTTCTATCCTTACTGTAAATTAATATTGACATTCTGTTTTACCAACCAATATCTTCTCTTAAATTGTGTCTGCTACTGATCTTGATGGAATCTCATAATACAAGTGAGTTTTTGTTTTCTAAAATATGCAGGTGAAATTGTGGATGGAAACAAATATATCACCAGCATTTAGTAAAGTATACTTAATAAATATTGCAATAATTATTTTTAAAAGTAGTATCTGCCTTTGATAAGATGCCTAAGAGTGTCAGATAATGACCCTCTTGTTGTTCATCCATTAATACATTCAACTAATATTTATTAAATCCATACCATATGCTAAGTACTCATTGGACCTGAAAACAGAATTGAATAAAATAGAAAAACTCCATGTCTTCATGTATCTTAAATTCTGTTGTGGAAAAGCAGAATTTTAACTGCATTTTAAGTACATAGCATAAATTTTATTTGTGTAAATAATGATATTGCCGTATTTTTGCCATTTTTTAGAGATTTTGAAGGTTAATTGAATCATAGATGTTATGTATAGAACAAAGATTTAAGAATATTTACACACTCAACAAATGTTTTGGGGGACTTAGAATGTAATAAGCACTAAGTTGAGATGCAAGTCCTAATAGCAGGTACCCTCAAGTTGCTTACAAAACAAACATCTAAAGAAATATTTTGCAAGATTGAGTGAAAGTTATTCTATTGGCTATGCTCTTCAGATGAAATATGATAAGATGGAAAATTTGAATCTTTTAGGTTACTTTTCTGCTATATAAAAAACAATGTAAAATAGTGATAAAAAAGTAACATTAATTATATATAATAATAATTAAGGGACCAGCAGTTAGTGTAATGGCTATGTTGCTGGACTCCCATGTAATCGACCACGGTTCGAGTCCCAGTCCCGGTGGCCTAAAACTCACGGTGGGCACATGTGTGTGCGTGCCCAAGATCCCGAGAGGAGAATGGAGGAGAAGGGATTGCAGGTGGCCATCCCCCTGGGGGGTGATTTCTCACCTTCTGTCTCTCTGTTTCTCTCTGTCTGTATGGCAAGTGCATGCGCCCTATGGCAAAAACCTCTCCAAAAAATAATAATTAATATCTAATTTATTCCTAGTGTGTTGAAGACATAATGAATTATAATAAAGTTTGCTTTCTTGAATATATAAAAATACTGGCATTACTCACTTGGAAAATCTTTTTTGGCTGAGGCCCAATCTAAACGTGTCAAAAGTCAGAATTTAAGTTTTCTATCATCATCATCATCATCAATTTTTATAGGTTCTAGAAGGAAAATTATATACATATGTAATTTGAAGCTTTTGGACTGAGGTAGATTTTAGAACAATTTAACTGTCACAGCAGGAA
>NW_006160204.1:814221-824854 GCF_000334495.1 Tupaia belangeri chinensis
ATGAATCATATATAGAATAAAGAAATGAGAACAGTGAGATACCATCACTTCTAAAATTAGCTGATGCAGTGAATTCAGGCATGAATGCATAGGTGCACCTTCTACCTCTGAGGAATGTTTACCAGAATTTAATTTCAGACAGATTTTTTTTATGAGTTTTTCGCTATAAGGCGTGTGTACTCATCGGAAAGACAGAGAGACAGAAAGTGAGAAATCATCCCCAAGGGGCGATGGCCACACCACAATCCCTTCTCCTCCATTCTCCTCTTAGGATCTTGGGCATGCATGCACATGTGCCTGGCATGTGTTTAAGCAACCAGGTATGAGACTCGAACCATGGTTGACTACATGGGAGTCCAGTGACATAACCATTATGCCAACTGCTGGTCCCCAGACAGCTAATGTTTTATACTTTTATCACTTTTACAAATTTCAGTCATTGTTTGTGAAGATAAATTTTTTCCTCTGTCATTTCTAAAACTAGTTACCCTGATAAAGTCATATTAAAAGATTTATTCATTAATAGCACATATATTACCCTCAAGATATTTTAAATAGAATACTTATTAAATATTCAACTTAAAAATATTAATTACTGTTGAATCAGATAATGTTAGTATAAATCTGTGTGATTTTCTGTGTCCTATATCGTCATACATGATATCTCATACTGTAGGTGCTCATGGAATGCTTTTTTAAAGAGATTTTTGCTACAGGGCGAGTAAACTTGCCAGAAAGACAGAGTGAGACAGAGAGACAGAAAGCAAGAAATCACCGCCCAGGGGGTATGGCCACACCACAATCCCTTCTCCTCCATTCTTCTCTCGGGATCTTGGGCACACATGCACACACGCCTGGCATGAGTTCAAGCCACCGGGTCCAGCACTCAAACCACAGCTGGCTACATGGGAGTCCAGCAACATAGCTATTACACTAACTGCTGGTCCCTAGGAATGCTTTTGAGTAAGTGAAAATTGTTAGTCTTTTCCTTCTGTCTTTTAGTTTTTATTATTATATTTCTTCTTTTAGTTTTTCATTGAGAAATCTTTCTTTTCCAACCTCTCAATATCCTTGCTTAGGTGATTAGTAGCCTACAGTGTAGATGGAACCAAGTGTTTTGTGAATGACAACAAAGTCTTTTTTCTTTCAGGAAAATCTTAAAAATCTAAGCACCTTCTGGCCAGAGAAATGCACGTATTCTTATACACACACACACACACACACACACATATATATTTATATTATATATATTTACATATATATGTATATATATATAAAATATTTATTTATATTTCAAGGAGGTAAATAATACTCCTCTTCCTGCCCAACTTTATTGCCAGATAAGAACTCATGGAATAGTCTAGTATTCAATGGAAATGATTCCCTGGAGATTAAGACATACTAGAAAAAAATATGGCTTTTAAAGGGCTCATCCTACAAAGGGATTTTAAAAATATTTGAAAATTTAGGGATCTCTATCTGTTCAAAATGAGGGAGGAATAAAGAAAGAAATTGAATAAGTAGATCAGGGTAGTTGGGCTCAATTAGGCATGGGATCCTATAACTGAATTTTGTAATTCAGTAATACAATTACAAGGAGTAGTACAAGGGGACTTTTAAAAATTCATAGAAAAAATTGAAAGAAAAAATGAAAATAAATGTTTTCATTTTTTATTTGAGATTTATTTTTCAATATGGGGTCTACCAAATTCAGGAGTCTTTTAAGCAAAAGTAGCAGCCATTTAGTCCATCCCTATGGAACTGAGGGTCCTGAAAATAGAAACATGTCAATGCAGTCTTTCTTACTTTATTAACTGAAGGAAAACACATGTCTTTAAGTACTCTTTTTAAGATTAGGAAAAAGAGAGTGAGCCAATTTCAGATTATAAGAAGGATGCCTACTGATTTCCCATCGAATATTCTACAGAACTTCTCTTGTTTGATTATAGGAGTGAACAAAGGCGTTGTTATGGTTGAGAAAGACTCTGGTGAAGCATTTCTGGCTGTTTTTGTTTGTTTGTTTTTTGTTGTTAAAGTTTTACCCTACTTTCTCAAAACACTCTCAAAAAAAAGCAGACCTTTTATTTGTTAAGAATTATTTATTTAGTTTTATTATTACTATTTTTCAAAAATTTGCTATAGGGCATGAGCTAGAGAGAGAAAGTGAGAAAGCAAGTTGCCAGGTCTGGGAGTCAGACCACAGATGACTATGTGGTAGTCCATTGCTTTAACTACCATGCCACCTGCTAGTCCCTTATCATTCTTTGGCCCTTCAGAACATCATTAAGCAAAATACCCTGAGCATCTCCCCAAAACTGTTACCCTGACCTTTGCTCTTGATCAGCTCCCTTTTTCTTTGACTGGGTCACTTTCACCTCTTGGTAGCCATTGTTTTGACAGCTTTGTCTTCAGCATTCTACTGGTAAAGCAGGGTGTCATCTCCTATGACAGTTTTTTGAAGAAATGCTTCAGGATCTTGATTTCCATTTAAAGCTCTGCTCTTGCCTGCAGCTGATCTGGATTCAACAGCTTTGGCATCCACTGAACAGAATGTTTATTCAGCTTCTCATTTTTCCGTTAGAATTGTGTGGGCTATATCAATTCAGATATCAAAGATGTTGGCTATTTTTTTGTGCTTTTAATAGTTGGTCCTCTTCAATTAAAACATGGGTGAGATGGAAATTTTTCCTTGTATATTGATATGGACCATCTGCTACTGTGTGTGTCATATTCACCATCACCTCCTCCCTTCTTACAACAGTTATCTGGTGCATGTGGTGGTGCAGTGATAAAATACAGCATTCTCCAAGGCTAACCCACAGGGAGGATTCCGAGTTTGTATCTGGAGAACCTCCTGAGCCTGCAGCACAGGTGTGTGTCCATGATCCAGGGCTTGCTGGGACTATTTTGCAGCCTCAAGACCTTGTTGAGGCACTCTCTTTTCCTCTTTCTCTAACTCTTTTGCTCAAAGAAGAAATAAATAACTTCAAAAAATCAGTTATCTGTTTGTGGACTGCTGATTTATTTGGGGCATTATATTATATATATTTACATATATATGTATATATATATAAAATATTTATTTATATTTCAAGGAGGTAAATAATACTCCTCTTCCTGCCCAACTTTATTGCCAGATAAGAACTCATGGAATAGTCTAGTATTCAATGGAAATGATTCCCTGGAGATTAAGACATACTAGAAAAAAATATGGCTTTTAAAGGGCTCATCCTACAAAGGGATTTTAAAAATATTTGAAAATTTAGGGATCTCTATCTGTTCAAAATGAGGGAGGAATAAAGAAAGAAATTGAATAAGTAGATCAGGGTAGTTGGGCTCAATTAGGCATGGGATCCTATAACTGAATTTTGTAATTCAGTAATACAATTACAAGGAGTAGTACAAGGGGACTTTTAAAAATTCATAGAAAAAATTGAAAGAAAAAATGAAAATAAATGTTTTCATTTTTTATTTGAGATTTATTTTTCAATATGGGGTCTACCAAATTCAGGAGTCTTTTAAGCAAAAGTAGCAGCCATTTAGTCCATCCCTATGGAACTGAGGGTCCTGAAAATAGAAACATGTCAATGCAGTCTTTCTTACTTTATTAACTGAAGGAAAACACATGTCTTTAAGTACTCTTTTTAAGATTAGGAAAAAGAGAGTGAGCCAATTTCAGATTATAAGAAGGATGCCTACTGATTTCCCATCGAATATTCTACAGAACTTCTCTTGTTTGATTATAGGAGTGAACAAAGGCGTTGTTATGGTTGAGAAAGACTCTGGTGAAGCATTTCTGGCTGTTTTTGTTTGTTTGTTTTTTGTTGTTAAAGTTTTACCCTACTTTCTCAAAACACTCTCAAAAAAAGCAGACCTTTTATTTGTTAAGAATTATTTATTTAGTTTTATTATTACTATTTTTCAAAAATTTGCTATAGGGCATGAGCTAGAGAGAGAAAGTGAGAAAGCAAGTTGCCAGGTCTGGGAGTCAGACCACAGATGACTATGTGGTAGTCCATTGCTTTAACTACCATGCCACCTGCTAGTCCCTTATCATTCTTTGACCCTTCAGAACATCATTAAGCAAAATACCCTGAGCATCTCCCCAAAACTGTTACCCTGACCTTTGCTCTTGATCAGCTCCCTTTTTCTTTGACTGGGTCACTTTCACCTCTTGGTAGCCATTGTTTTGACAGCTTTGTCTTCAGCATTCTACTGGTAAAGCAGGGTGTCATCTCCTATGACAGTTTTTTGAAGAAATGCTTCAGGATCTTGATTTCCATTTAAAGCTCTGCTCTTGCCTGCAGCTGATCTGGATTCAACAGCTTTGGCATCCACTGAACAGAATGTTTATTCAGCTTCTCATTTTTCCGTTAGAATTGTGTGGGCTATATCAATTCAGATATCAAAGATGTTGGCTATTTTTTTCTGCTTTTAATAGTTGGTCCTCTTCAATTAAAACATGGGTGAGATGGAAATTTTTCCTTGTATATTGATATGGACCATCTGCTACTGTGTGTGTCATATTCACCATCACCTCCTCCCTTCTTACAACAGTTATCTGGTGCATGTGGTGGTGCAGTGATAAAATACAGCATTCTCCAAGGCTAACCCACAGGGAGGATTCAGAGTTTGTATCTGGAGAACCTCCTGAGCCTGCAGCACAGGTGTGTGTCCATGATCCAGGGCTTGCTGGGACTATTTTGCAGCCTCAAGACCTTGTTGAGGCACTCTCTTTTCCTCTTTCTCTAACTCTTTTGCTCAAAGAAGAAATAAATAACTTCAAAAAATCAGTTATCTGTTTGTGGACTGCTGATTTATTTGGGGCATTGTCATCATAAACTTATCATTAAACATCAGTGATTTCACCATCCTTCCATGCAAGCTTCACCATAAATTTGATACCTGTTCCTGCTTCAATGTTAGCAGAATCCATGTTGTTCTGATGGTGGCTCTTTGCAAACTGTTGTCTGAGCTTTCTTAGTGCCCCAAACTAGATCCTGTTCAGATATGTTATAGTATTAGAGAAATAATTTATTTCAGTGCATAAACTTTTGAAATTTAGGCATAGTTATTTCTTACTATGCAATTTTTTTCATAAGCTTTTAAAAGACTTTTCATAGTTTATAGTTTGTTGGTCAGATCATACACTATTCTCATTCAGTTAAATGTTTGAAACTAATTTCTTTTTTTTTTTTTTTTTTGAGAGGTTTTTGCTATAGGGCACATGAGCTCACCAGAAAGACAGAGAGACAGTGAGACAGAAAGCGAGAAATCACTCCCCAGTGGGGATGTGGGGATGGCCACACTGCAATCCCTTCTTCTCCATTCTCCTCTTGGGATCTTGGGCACGCACGCACACATGCATGCCCGGTGTGAGTTTAAACCACCGGGTCCAGGACTCATACTGTGGTTGACTACATGGGAGCCCAGTGACATAGCCATTACACTAACTGCTGGTCCCAATGCCAATGTTTCAAACTAATTTCTTGTCATTGATGGCTCTCTGGGATAAATTTTCATAGGCCATATTTACACAATGGCAAGACCACTTTTTTAATTTAAAGATTTAGCTCTGCTACTTGTACTGAATGACTTGGTGCAACTTTCTGATCTTATTTGATCTCAATATTCTTATCTCTAAACTGAGGAATTAATATTTGGCAATAATACCTGTTAGCATTGTAATAGTAGCATGAAATTTTTATACCAAAGTATTATTGCCATTGCTTAGTATTGGTTTGATAATTTATACCGAAAGAAACCAAAAAATGTTGCTTTTTAATATTATCAAGCTCCAATATCTTGCAATACACACACACACACACACACACACACACACGCACACATTCTTTTGAGCCAAAAGCAGATAATTCTGTAATGAAATGATATGCGATTTATAGAAAATAAGTTACTTTTAATTACTTTTCTGTCAGAATTTTTCTTTAAATACTAGGATAAGGTGCTGAATTAATTTTGAGGAAAGTACTATTTGATTATAAGTACTTCAAATCAATTTAATATTTTTTAGAAGATTTGTGTTCTGTAAAAATTACATCTTGGGGAAGTGTTAGGTTGTATAAACCCTCCAACAAAATATGTGAGGTTAATGAACAACTAATTGTATTTTCAGTCAATATGTATCAGAGTTGTAATGAGATATTCCCCCAAAAGATTCAAGATATAGGCATAAGATATGAATAAAAAGTGTGGGAAACCTACATGTTAGATAAGTAATATATATTTTTCTGAATGGACAAAACACAGTGATGGAAATCAATAAGAGTCTCATATTGTGTTCATTTCATGTTGAATAAGGGAGGAAACAGTATTAAAGGTTCACCCCTGCCCCCACCTAGCAACTGTTAAACATAAGGAGTGATTGGTTCAAATGGCACTGTAAATAGCTGAGATCTTAAAACAGGGATATCAAGGGACACAGTCAGTATTTCAAGAAGAAGAATTAGGAGATGCTGATATAAATAGATAAGAACAGAAATTACTTAATTGTTTTAATAAAAATGACTTGGTATGATGATACTATAGAAGATAATTGGGGCAGCTTAAAATGGCAAATAAGTTATCTTTCTTGTATGATTTGTATTTTATATTGACATCTCCCTCTTACTAAACATTTTTTACACTGTAATCCTTTTCAGCTCTTTATTTCCTGTGATTTTAAGAAATGTGATATTGTGCCAGCAGGTGACATGGTGGTTAAGGCGTTGGACTCCCACATGTCTGACTGTAGTTCAAGTCGTGGACCTGGTGGCTTGCTTTCTCACTTTCTTTCTCTTAGGTGCATGCACATTCCCTATAACATTAAAAATAAATGAAAAATTTTAAAATGAAGTGTGATATTGATATTTATACTTATTTCTTTATAAAAATTAAATTATATTTAATTGAATTATAAATGACTATACTAATTGAATATTTCTGAGGGAGGACTGGGTAATTTGTGGTTGGGGCTTTATCTTGAATTTTCATGATATTATAGAAAATAACAATGAATGTAATATAGTGCTTTAGAACAAATACTGTGAATCCTACAGTAGGTAGGTTTATAGCCAAAGTTATATTTAAACATTCAAAACATTCGACCGTCTATTTAAAACGTTATGCAACTGTTCGATGCTATTGCCATTATTTTTACATTTCTTACATGTAATCCCAAAAGTAGTTAAATTTCTCACATAGTCATACAATGAAATTCAAAACACTTCACAAGATAGAAATCATTTTCCTAAGTGAATCATAATGTTACAAGACACCTTGTTAGACTTTAATAAGTAAGTTATTGACTAATGTAATATAATTTTATTTGATATTTCACAAACTCACTGGGAAACAAAATGTAGCCAAGTTCAAGATTTTTTTTCTCTTTATTTTGACACTGTCTACTCTCTGTGGGCAAGTATCATGAAATTGATCTACTTTTCCGAGTTGTGATTATAAAGTTGTGGCAATATTAAAAAGTCCCTATTTATATTGAGAACACGTCTAAAACTTTTACCTACATTTTCAGATCTTCTGAGGTCTATTTTATTAAATACTCATAGTAACATCTTTCAGATTTTTTCATGTTTCAACACACAAACTTACTTTCTAATAAAAAAAAATGGCTTTTTGGGACCAGCAGTTAGCTTAATGGCTATGTTGCTGAACTCCCACATAGCCGACTGCAGTTCAAGTACCGGACCTGGTGGCTTAAACTCACACCGGGTACGTGTGCGTTTGTGCCCAAGATCCTGAGAGGAGAATGAGGAAAAGAGATTGCAGCATGGCCATCCCCCCTGGGGGGTGATTTCTCGCTTTCTGTCTCTCTGTCTGTCTCTGTCTTTCTAGTGAGCACACGCGCCATATAGCAAAAACCTCTAAAAAAAAAGTTTTTTTTTCCTGGCCATAAAAACCATACCTATGAATTATAAAATATACAAATGATATAATACATAATATTTTAAAATAAAGATTACTATTGTTAGTATTTTGGTCATCACAGACATCTTTCTATTAATAATTTCATAGAAAAGTTTCATATGAAATTTGGATTCTTATACAATATCTGTTGTATAAGCAATGTTTTTACTCAGATGTATGTCAAGGTCATGTCATAGTTACAAATGCCCGGTTCATAGTTTGGATATAATAATTTATATATTCATTCACCATAGATGGACATTTAGTTTTTATTACTATTATGAAATTGACTTTGATTAATATACATACAAATAAATTTTTGCACATTAATTTTATTATTGCCTCTGGATATGTTCCAACATGTTGGATTGCTAAGACAAAAGATATTCAATTTTAAACACAATTTGATATAGAAGATGTATATTTAATGTGACAACCATCAATACATATAAGGGCTGTTCCTCACATTAATTTTTACTAAAAATTTTAATGGATGTTGTTCTTTGAAATACTTAAAAATCTTACTGGCATTGAAGGGGATCAGATTATGCTACACCAGAATATACCATTTTTGCATAAGTGTTATTTTTGAGTGCAGGTAATTGAGAAACAGCAGTCACAGGAAAAGCTTTCTGCCCTCTTCCTTTCTACCTTAAAAAGGGAAGAGATTGAGGCTGGCAGGTGACATGGTGGTTAAGGGCACTGGACTCCCACATAGCTGACTACAGTTTCAGTCCTCTACCTCTGGGCTTGGTTTCTCACTTTCCCTCTCTCTCTGTCTCTTTCTGGTCAAATTAAAATAAATAAAGTTAAATAAAATAATTCTTTAAAAGAAAAAGGAAACGATTTCCCTTTGTAAGGGTTATCCCCTCTTCCATGTCAGGACTGGAGGCAGCATCTGAGTTGATCTATATAACAAACCTTATTTACCATATATTTCCTAGTCACTGTCCCACAATTTACTACACTTTATTGAAATGGTATATAAGCTCCTAGTCTAACTGCTTCCTTGGTTTTCATTTCTTTTTCTGTGGAGCCCCTATGTATATAAAATTTAAAGTAAAACCTTTATTCACTTCAGCCTGTTAATCTTTCTCTTGCCAATTTATTTTGCAGGCTCTAGATTAATTTAAAAATGAAAAAAATTCCCTCCCCTTTAACATAAACTACTTTCTGTATCTTTTTTTTTTTTTTTTTTTTTTTTTTAGAGGTTTTCACTATAGGGCGCTTGCACTCGCCACAGACAGAGGGAGACATAGAGACAGAAAGCGAGAAATCACCCCCCAGGGGAATGGTCACGCCGCAATCCCTTCTCCTCCATTCTCCTCTCGGGATCTTGGGCATGCACACACACATGCCCTGCATGAGTTCTAAGTTACCGGGTCCAGGATGCGAACCATGGTTGACCACGTGGGAATCAGAGACATAGCCATTACGCTAACTGCTGGTTCCCCTTTCTGTATCTTGACATTAAGTTGAATGAAGGCTGGCATTAAAGTTGACAAAAATTAAAAGTTTCAATATAAAATGTATCTTTTTATCATTTTATTTATTAATATTGGAAAATGGATATCTTTAAACATATAGCTTTTATTCCAGCCTAGTACAGGATGGAAGATGCACAATGCATAAGAACTCATACCCTTGCTCCCTTTTCCTTTCTTCACTTCTTTCCTTCTTCCTCTCTTTTTCTTCCTTTCCCCACCTTCTGTTCCATTTCTAAGTTTTGATGAAAATATACCTGATCCATGAGAATATTTTAGGTGCTGAAAGTTTAAAAAGCAAGTTATACATGAGTCTTTTCTAGGAGCTTGTAGGTGGTACTATATATGTGATTTGATAATTACACACTGTCTGCATTCTATGAAAAACCATACTGAATCCTTCAGAAAAACCACACTGAACCTTTCAAAAAATAATAATAAACTTTTTAAAAAGTGTACAGCAAAATGAATAACAGACTTATTGTTAGTAGCATCCTTTATGATGTACTTTTTAGGGTGACAAAAAAAAAAGTCTTTCTATTGTAGTGCTGTTTTTTTAGGAAAGAACAAAGTCCCTGGAGTTGAGCAAGGGGAAGTGTGAAGTCTGACTCATAAGTTTGTCAGCTATCCAGGGGCAGGACTCTTAATTCTCGCTGAGACTCTAATTTCTTATTTATAAACAAGTAGAATAATAACAATTCTTTTTTTATCATAGAAAATTAAAGTATGAATTTATTTTGGTGCAAATAAATTGAAATCCATGCAGTTTTTTTCACAATACATATTTCCCACACACAGTTTTAAAGCCCCCGCCCCCCCACCTCAATCCACTCATTACATGTCCAGAACACAAAACGGGAGTCCACTAGCCAAAAGGTGGAAACCGAAATATCCTCCAAGGAATAGACCAACAAAAGATGTATGAGATATTATTCAGCCATAAAAAAGAAATAAAATACTGATACATGTAGACAAACCTCAAAAACTATGCTGAGGGAACCAGCAGTTAGCCTAATGGCTATGTCGCTGGATTCCCACGTGGTCAACCGAGGTTCACGTCCGGGACCCCGTGGCTTAGAACTCACGCCGGGCGCGTGCGCGTGCGGGCCCAAGATCCTGAGAGGAGAAGGGATTGCGGTGTGACTATCCCCTCTGGGGGGTGATTTCTCGCTTTCTGTCTCTATGTCTCTCTCTGTCTGTCTGGCGAGCGCAGGCACCCTATAGCAAAA
>NW_006160204.1:824896-841662 GCF_000334495.1 Tupaia belangeri chinensis
AAAAAACTATGCTGAGAGGGACCAGCAGTTAGCATAATGGCCATGTCGCTGAACTCCCATGTAGTCGACTGCCGTTTGAGTCCCGGACCCAGTGGCTTAAACTCACTCTGGGCGCATGTGCGTGCATGCCCAAGATCCCGAGAAGAGAATGGAGGAGAAGGGATTGTGGCATGGCCATCCCCCCTGGGGGAAGATGTCTTGCTTTCTATCTGTCTGTCTCTCTCTGTCTTTCTGGCAAGCACACGCACCCTATAGCAAAACCTCTCAAAAACAAACAAACAAACAAAAAACTATGCTGAGTGAAAGAGGCCACAAACAAAAGGCAACTACAATATGATTCTACTTGTGTGTAATACCCAGACTGGCAAATCCATAGGAAGAGAAAGCAGACTGGTGGTTGCCATGGAAATGGGGGAGGGAATGGGGAGATAACTGCTTAATGGATATGGGTTTTCATTCTGGGGTGATGCAAATGTTTTGGATTTAGCTAGAAATGGCAGTTGTATAACATTGTGATTGTACGAAGTGCCAATGAAGTGTTCCCTTTAAAATGGTTAATTTGGGGGCCAGTAAATGGCATAATGGTCAAATCAGTGGACTCCCAGGTAGCCAGCCATGGTTTGAGTCCCAGACCCCGTGGCTTAAAACTCACACCAGGCATGTGTGTGTGCATGCCTAAAGTTCTGAGAGGAGACTGGCCGAGGAGAAGGGATTGTGGTGTGACCACCCCCATGGGGAGAGTGTTTTCTCACTTTCTGTCTGTCTCTCAGTGAGCGCATGTGCCCTATATCAAAAATCTCTCTCTGGGGACCAGCAGGTGGCATGATGGTTAAGGTGCTGGACACTCCCACATGGCTGACCACAGTTCAAATCCTGGACCTCATGGCTTGCTTTCTTATTTTCACTTTCTCTCTCTCTCCATTTCTCTCTTGTCAAATTAAAATAAAATGAATGAATGAATACAATTAAATAAAAATAATTATTTTTAAAAAATCTCTCTCTCAAAAATGGTTAATTTTGGGAACCAGCAGTTAGCATAATGGCTATGTCGCTGGACTCCCATGTAGTCAACTGTGATTTGTGTCCCGGACCTGGTGGCTTAGAACTCATGCCAGGCGCATGTGTGTGCGTGCCCAGGATCTCGAGAGGAGAATGGAGGAGAAGGGATTGCGGCGTGACCATCCCCCCTGGGGGGTGATTTTTCTCTTTCTGTCTCTATGTCTCTCTCTCTTTCTGATGAGCGCACGTGCCCTATAGCGAAAACCTCTCAAAAAAAAAAGGTTAATTTTATGTTATGTGAATTTCACCTCAATAAAGTAGATGACAAGAAAATAATATGGGGGGAAAACATCAACACCAACCTCCCCCCCAACACACACACAAACACAAAAAAGTCAAAGCAAACAAATTCTTAGGGGCCAGCAGGTGGTGTGGTAGCTAAGGGCATTGGACTCTTACATGGCCAACATTGGTTTGAGTCCTGGACCTGACAGCTTGCTTTCTCATTACCCCTCTCTCTCTCTGTGTCCCTCTCTGGTCAAATAAATAAATGAATAAATAAATAAATAGTTAAATAAACAATTCTTTTTTTTTTGGTTTAAAGTATTTACATTTATTAAATTTACAATCAGAATGGAACATCTCCTAAGTCATCAATATCCTGAGGAGGAAAAATCCAACACAAAGCAAATGAGTTTCCTGTCCCATCTCCTCCACGGCACCGCTGAGGAAGTTCCCACTTCACAGAGCTGCTGAAGTCCTTTCTAGTTCAGAAGGATGGACATTTGGTAGGAGCAACAACAACATGTTCATCTTAATAATGGAATGGATGGTCCTTTGTTAAAGTCTTTTCCCATTTTCCAAGTCTCTGTACCCCAACCTGGGAGGCAGCAGGCACTGTCAGAGGTCCAAGGGTACCATCTGCATCCCACCAGTCTGCACGGCCTCTGAGAAGAAAGAAGCTGGACCAGTGTGAAGTACCAAAGTTCAGGTGTCTGTGTCACAGTGGAGTGGACTGTTCAACTTTTCCAACACTGATTACAACCACAGATGTGCCCTTTTCTCGGTATTTTAATACCACTGGAGACTTTTCATTAAGACCTTGTTCCTTTGCACACATTTTGGCACAACATATTGTCCTCCAGGTGCAGGGGTGGATAACTGCAGGCTGGAAGTAGGAAGAGGGCACACACTCTCTCTTTTTGCTTCTCAGGAACCCAGACTTGTCCAGCATGAAACTGCAGGTGAACCCAACCACCTGTGTTTGCAGGGCGACTTCTCCCATGAACCACACACCACCTGACTCCATAGGCCTCTTGTGGGGATTCCATGGCCTCTGTTTCTGCTGACTCCATCTTCCCAGCCACAGATGCAATTCTGGCCCAGGAGGACAGCACAGCCTCTGAGGCAGAGGTTGTCACAATTGTATTAACTCCCTTGAGGAGAGCTGCAGCCTCTTCTGGGTTAGAACAAGCCTCTGCAGGTGGAGGAACCACTTCTGGAGGATTAGTCCTTTCAGAGTACATCCCTTCCTGAGGACTTTCTGCAGATGCTTTCCCTCTGCCCATCTTTAATTTTCCTCGTAATGATGACTCAATCCTGGCCTCTCTTGCTGTAGTAGGAATATCCTTCTGATTTGGATAAGCATAGGCACACAGTCTAATATATGCATCTAATTTCTGGCCTTTGGAGCTGATCTTTAATTATTGGCACCAAGCCCGCAAAATATCTCAGTGAAGCTGGTTGACTGGTGGCAGTTTAGAGGGCAATGGGGGAATTGGTATATTTTTTTGAGGCTGTAGGCTGTCATTGCTTTGTGCCTTCTCCTTTGGACTGGAAGCTTGGTCATCCTTCGCAGATCTTTTTCGTTTTTTCCCGTTTGCTGAGGTTGCCAATAAACCTGTAGATGTGCTTGGTTTACTGGAAGTCCACTGTTGCTCTTGAGTTTCAGACATTTGTTCACACTTAGAATTTCCACACTCTTCCCTTGACTTCTCTGTGGATTTCTACTCCTTGCCTCTTGCATGCACCATACTCTCAACGTAGGTCTGGCTGATAAAGGAAAAATTCTTCTCACTTCCCACCCAGTCAATGGCTCTTGATCACTTTCAAATAAACAATTCTTAAATTCTTAAAAATTCTCTGAGAAATAGAGATGTTTAGAGAATATAGCTCATTTTATTTTGCACTTAGTAAATGTAGTTTCACTGTTTTATTTATAGTTGGAATTCTACAATAAAGTCTCCAAAATATTAGGGATGAGAAAGGCTAAAAACAACAGCTGCAATAAAATAAATACAAATACAATAAAATGAAACAAAATTTAGAAACAAAATTTAAGGCTTACAATGAGCAATAACTTCACCAAGCATAATTATTAGTTCAGAGGCATACAAATAGAAAGTCTAAAATCTCAGAGTATAGTAATTACATATGATTAAGATTCTTTACTTTTTAAAAATAATTATTTACTCATTCATTTATTTTAATTTGACTAGAGGGAGACAGAGAGAGAGAGAGAGAAGGAAAATGAGAAAATAAGCCACCAGGTCTGGGACTCAAACTGTGGTCAGCCATGTGGGAGTGTCCAGCACCTTAACCACCACACCACCTGGTGGTCCTAGTATTGTTTCTTTACTTTTCAACTTTATCACATTTAAAAATTCAAATCACCTTAGATAATGTCTTAAGTCTAGTTATAATTTATGATTTAGTGTTACTATTTATAAACTCACTAAAACATTTTCTGAGGTAGTTATAACTTTTTTATTTCATATCAAACTTAGTGACTATAAAGATAAGAGTTCCATATGCTTTGAAGGAAACACACAGCGGAAAGAATAAAATGTCTGAATCATTAAAGGACTGAGAGAGAACCTCTATGCTAGGCATTATTCTATGGCATTGTGTTACTTTTTTTTCTAATCCTATAATATTACAGTGTGGTCAGCATTATGACTAACTTCAAAACCTTTTGCTTTATAATAAATGCTCTTCCTTATATTTTATGTATCATTTTATACTTTGAGATATATTCACCTATATTTATTAGTTCAACTTCAGTGGTAATCCCCAGAGACAAGATAGGTAGGTAATTAATTGAAGCTTTATGTCTTCTGGTCTGCAGATATGGTGAAAGCTTTAGGAAGACTGGTGAACAGTGTGAAGACAGACAGTGTGCTTAAAGGCATGCTTGGTATGGACATGGAGAAGGGCAGCTTGTTTCCTACATACACTGCTTAGAGTGGGCCTTGACAGGATAAACTGAGCCGGAAAAATCTGAATGTGGCTCTACATTTAGGCCTCAGTGACCCAAAGTGTTTACTTATTCAACTTCATTGTAAAAGGATATTGTTTATTTGTGATTATTTTTGTCCAGTAAACATAATAATCATCATTATCCATAATCACAGATTGAACACAGTTTCACAGTTTTTTTTTTTTTTAATAAGGAGGACACAGAAAAAAAAAGTCCCCAACCTTAAGGAGGTGATAACAGAGCCAGCCAAAGATCATGCCTACATGATCATGCCATGTGGGAGGATTCTGTATCCATTTTCTGTTTAACCAGGAAATAGCCATATGACTTTCTTTGGTCAATGAAATTATTGCAGATGTGATGCATTATCACGTTATTCCATGAAACAGTTTTAAGAACTAGGTTCATCATTGTCTCTCCTTTGCCTACATCTGTGATTATAAATTGAAATAAAGCCTATTCAAATGGGATCCATTGGTAATCACAGAGTAAAGAAGCTTATGAATGTGTAATAGACATACAAAGTAAGTAAAATGTATATTGTAATGTTTTAAGTCATAAAGGTGTTTTTAGGCTTTTTATTATTGCAATTTAACCTCACCAACCCTAATTAATAGAGAGTCTAATATTTATTGAGCTGGCTCTCGCTCTCATAGCCATTGCAGTACATTGAGCTCCATAGAGACAGCGCCTGGGCAAGTGAGTCAGATGGGCACTGGGTGACTCTGTGCCTCACAGAGGAAAAATAACTAAACATGGGTAAAGGAGATCCTAAGAAGCCAACAGCAAAAGTCATCATATACATTCTTTGTGCAAACTTGCTGGAAGGAGCACAAAAAGAAGCACCCATAGAGTATATGTGCCACAGTTATACTCTGTGGAATACTCTTCAGCCATCAAAAACAACAAAACCCTGGCTTTTGACAGAAAGTGGAAGAATATGGAAGATTTACTGCTGAGTGAAGCAAGCCAGGCTATGAAGGAGAGACATTGTATGTCCCCACTTAATATATACCGAGTGTCTGCACTCTATGACTGAAACTGATTGACCTAAGGTTGTACAAACACAAGAGATGGGGGTTAGTGCCAGATGTGGTGTGTGTGGAGAAGCAGGACCTAAGGAAGGACATTTGGTGGAAGGATACGGAGGCAGAGCATTGATGAGATGGGGAGGTGTGTTGTTATTGGTTGAAGATCAACTGGACTGGGGAGAAATGTTTACATATTGAAATGTTCACGATGTAAACTAAATAATGTGATTAAATGTATATAAAAATTTTTTTTAAAAAAAGAAGAAGCACCCAGATGCCTCAGTCAACTTCTCAGAGTTTTCTAAGAAGTGCTCAGAGAGATGGAAGACTATGTCTGCTAAAGAGAAAGGAAAGTTTAAAGATATGGCAAAGATGGACAAGACCCGTTATGAAAGAGAAATGAAAACCTATATCCCTCCTAAAGGGGAAATAAAAAAGAAATTCAAGGATCCCAATGCACCCAAGAGACCTCCCTTGACCTTTTTAAAAATTCTGTTTTGACTATCGCCCAAAAATCAAAAGAGAACATCCTGGCCTATCCATTGGTGATGTTGCAAAGAAACTGGGAGAGACGTGCAATAACACTGTTGAAGATGATGAACAGCCTTATGAAAAGAAGGCTGCTAAGCTGAATGAAAAGTACGAAAATGATATTACTGCATACTGAGCTAAAGGAAAGCTTGATGCAGCAAAAAAGGGAGTTGTCAAAGGTGAAAAGAGCAAGAAAAAGAAAAGAGGAAAATGAAGAAGATGAGGAAGAGGAAGATGAAGAACATGATGATGATGACTAAGTTGGTTCTAGCACAGTTTTTTCCCTTATCTATAAAGCATTTACCCCCCCCCATCTATAACTCACTTCTTTTAAAGAAAAAAATTGAAATATAAGGCTTGTAAGATTTGCTTTTAAACTGTACAGTGTCTTTTTTTGTATAGTTAACACACCACTAATTTCTTTTTTTTATAGTTAACACACTACCAAATGTGTCTTTAGATAGCCCTGTCCTGGTGGCATTTTCAATAGCCACTAACCTTGCCTGGTACAGTATGGGGCTTGTAAATTGGCATGGAAATTTAAAGCAGGTTCTTGTTGGTGCACAGCACAACTGAGTTATATATGGGAATGGTAGCTTTTTCATCTTCAGTTGTCTCTGATGCAGCTTATACAAAATAATTGTTGTCCTGTCAACTGAATACCACTCTGTAATTGCAAAAAAAAAAAAAAAGTTGCAGCTGTTTCATTGACATTCTGAATGCTTCTAAGTAAATGCAATTTTTTTTTTTTTGGAGAGTTTTTTTTCTGTAGGGCGCATGCACTCACCAGAAAGACAGAGAGAGACAAAGATAGAAGGCAAAAAATCCCCCCCCAGGGGGCATGGCCTCACTGCAACCCCTTCTCCTCCATTCTCCTCTGGGGATCTTGGCCATCCATGCATATGCGCCCCACATGAGTTTAAGCCACAGGGTCTGGGACTTGAACCACTGTCGACTACATGGGAGTTCAGCAACATAACCATTATGCTAACTGCTGGTCCCAACTTTGTTTTTTATTTAGTAGTATCCTTTTCATAGGTCTGAAATTTTCTTCTTGAAGGGAAGCTAGCTTTTTGCTTTTGCCCATTTTAGATCACATGAATTACTACAGTGTTTATCTTTTCATTATAGTAAGTTGCTAAAAAGCTTTTGTCTATAAACCCTGCATGTCATGATGGGGTAATAAAATATTGAGACACTTTTCATCCTTAACTGAAATTCTGAAATTTTAATCAGTTGATAGCAAATTTCACATAGCCCACTTAACATTTATAAAGTGAAGACTAACCAGTCTACTCACAGCATGAGATTATTAGAATCAAACATTTTGAAAGCTGTCCTTGAAGGACTAAAAGAAAAGTGTGTTGTAATCTTTACAGGAGGACTCTATATTCCTTAACTCCCACTACCATGTAATGGCAGTTATATTTTTGCAGTTCCCACGTTAAAGAAGACTTTAGAATGTATCCTCAAAAGCATGAGCTTAAAATACGAGACTGCCATATTAAAGTTTTTTGTTGACCTTGGTTCCAGCAAAGGCTATGAAGGTGCTGGCTGTAAATGTCTTTTCCCATTTATCTGAATGTGGACTGCTCAGGAAACTTGATTTTCCATTAAAAGTATTCTTAATTGATTGGACCAGCTTTTAAAACGATTCCACATTTAAAAAGGGGAAACATTCCTCTATTGTGGTTTGCCCCTTTATAAATCAGATAGACATGAAGAAAGAAGATACAAACTTTGCATCTCAGTACGAATTAGCCAATTTATTCTAATTTGATTTTTCTTTACAAAACCCAAACTCATTCATTAGAATCATTTTTATCTGCTTAACAGTTTAGGGAACAATTTGGCAATTTTGTGGTTTGAGATTATCGTTCTCTTAAAGTGTCAGTGTTTTAAAATAGCGTTCTTGTAATTTTACATGCTTTTGTGAAGGAGCACTGTTTTCTTATATAATTTTGAATTGAATTCTTTCCATTTGCATTTGTTTATGTAATTTCAGGAGGAATACTGAACAGCTGAGTCCTGGATGATACTAATAAACTAATAATTGCAGAGGTTTTAAAAAATATTCATTGAATAAATTAATAAAGAAAAAACCTGCTTTTAGTGTCTAATATTGGCAAATGGTTTATTATTTTCTATAGAAAGTTCAAAGTTGAATATTTCTTTTTTTGCAAAGAATTATCATCTATAATTAATATATTTACCTTTGAAATAATATTTATAAATATAAATGAAAAGAAACAATTCTGTCTTGGAATCTGGAACAGTTTCATTAAGGGATTTATGTAAGTCCACAGTAAGAATAAAAGAGAGGTGTTAATTTGCTATTTTAAATATTTACTAGTGTCCATTGTGAGCCAAGAATTTTGTTTAACAGTTCATGTTATTCAAACATGGAATATGTAACTCTCTGTTGAGTAGTTATTTTTCAAATTTTCACCAGAGCCTTGAAGGTTAATTCTATCTTTGCGTTTAGGGAAGAGAGAGCATTTTCGTACAGTCCTCTATTTCCTCTCACACAGAGGATTGATGCCTAAAGAGAGACTTCTACACTTAAAGACACTCTGATTATTAAAGCAAATTTAATTGCTTTAATGTTAGCTGTGAGGATCATTAAAGTTTATATGTGCACCGAATAGGACCCGTTTCTTCAAAGTAGAAGCTTATTAAATTAAGTCAGAACACTGAAGGCTAGGAAGAACGAGAGGACAGATTTTTGAGTTGTGTTGTGAGCTTGTGGAAAAAGAAGGCTCTGATTCTGAATAGACTTAAGTAGTAGAAGAATTAGCAGAAAGAAAATAGATAATTTGAAAACTACAAAATTTTAAGTGAGCTGAGCAGGAGAATCGTTCTCCATAGCAGAGCTAAATAATTCTGGAAAATTAGAAAGGCTAAATGAATGTGGTGGATCTGCTGGAAGTCTCTCTGGAAATACCTTAGACATCTTCCTTTGGGAAATCAACATGGCAGGCCCTCATGGGTTGGCTTTCTCTTTGGCTAGGTCGTCTTAAGGAAACAAGCTTCCATGACTGAAATCCCTACAGGTAGAGGCAGCAGCTGCTTACTAGGCATGATCTATTAATTCTTCTAACCTTCTTCAGATTTTACCCATTTTTTTTTTTTGGCGAGGTTTTTGCTATATGGCGTGTGTGCTCACCAGAAAGAGAGATATAAAGAAACAGAAAGTGAGAAATCACCCCCCAGGGGAGATGGCCATGCTGCAAGCCCTTCTCCTCCATTCTCCTCTTGGGATCTTGGGCAGGCATGCACATGCGCCCAGTGTGAGTTTAAGCCTCCGGGTCTGGGACTCGAACCATGGTTGACAACATGGGAGTCCAGCAACATAGCCATTACACTAATTGCTGGTCCCCATATTTTACCCTTTTAAAGGATTTTCTGATGCTTTGAGCTGGATATAATTTTTTATTGAACAATTACAAAATTTCAGGTGTAATTGTTATCATGTGTGTCCTCCACAATGGCATGGAAGTCCAGGAAAAGTAGACTTATTGTTTCACTTTTTTCTATATCCTCCTCAGAGCTTAGCATGTTACTATAATGGGTGTTTCATTTTTTATTAACTTTAATTTTTGGATGAGTATATATAAATTTAAGAACTATGAGAAACATAGCTTGTTTTCTGGCTAATATATGGTACAGTTTTGTTGTTTTTGTTTTTAAATTGAAACTTCTAATTGAAAATGTAATTTAAACTTTCAGTGATAGTGAAAACCAATATTTTCAAATGCCAAGGGCATCTTTTACCAGAGAAGTCTTCTTATATAGTTATAATTTTAGTATAAACTATATTTTCAAACACACCATTTCTGTTGACCTCTAGAAAATTCTGATCAGTCTTTAAAATGATGACTTAAACCATTTTCATATTTACGTAAATGTTTTATATATACATATATGTGTGTGCACATTTATGTATGTATATTTATACACACACACACACACACACACACACACACACATTATAAAGTGTTTTCTGGAGTCTCTGTATTTGTTACCAGATCATCAAATCTGAAAGGTCTTTTCTTTTTTTTTTTTGGTGTATTTTCCTATGAGGGATGTTGAGCATTTCCTCATATGCTTTTCATCAAATCTGAAAGGTCTTTTCATTAGTGAAAATTCAGTGTTACTCAAGGAGATACTTTTTTTTTTTTTTGAGAGGTTTTTGCTATAGGGCTCATGCGCTCGCTTGAGAGACAGAGACCGAGAGACAGAAAGCAGGAAATCACCCCCCAGGGGGGGTGGCCACGCCGCAATCCCTTCTCCTCCATTCTCCTCCCGGGATCTTGGGCATGCACGCACACGCACCCGGCGTGAGTTTAAGCCACGGGGTCCAGGACTCGAACCACGGTCGACTACGTGGGAGTCCAGTGACATAGCCATTACACTAACTGCTGGTCCCAAGGAGATACTTTCAAATAGAAACCCCTTTTGTTTGAACTCTGATAGTTGCTGTAGTTGTAACTGATATATTTGCTCTTCTCTATGACTATAACCATGGGATTGCAGGACAACAATTATTTAAATACTATAAGCTGAAAATAACATGGTTAAGAGCCATCTTTGATGTTCATATGTGGTTCTTGGCTTCTTGTGTACAGACCCATCTGTTAGATGGCAGAATGCCTATACACAAGGTGGTATGCCAGTTTCTTTAGGGGTAAGAATGCTAATTGAGAGTAGTTCTTAGTGTGCAATCTGCTCGATGTTACAGGTACCATTTTCTTGTTGAAATTCCCTTTAGTTACTGTGTTGCCCAGTTGTTTATATGTTTTCTTAAACTGGTCAACTTTCTGTGTTTTCTTTTTCTTTTCTTTTTCTTTTTTTGGGGGGTTGTAGAGACTGGCTACTTGGTCATAGGTTATAAATACTAGATAGAGGAGCTTATTGAGTAGTCACATTTAAGTGATACTAAAAGCAATCAAGGTTGATCAAATTTATTATTTAAAAAATAAGCAATGAAACTAGATACATTTTAGGAAGACAGTAAAATCATTTTGCTTTGGATTGTATCTATTCTTTTTTTCTTTCTCCATATTCTTGGAATGCTTTCTGCAGTATCAGTACTAAAGCACATATAAATAGAAGGTATTAAATGCATAAAGACATAGAGACCTGTGAATAATCAATAATTTAATTAAACCATTATAAACACAAAATTGATCAGATGAAAATGTAATACACTGGAGACTCGGAGACTCGGAGACTCTGTTCCTAAACCATAGGTCAAAAGGTCAGGGACAAATTGAATGAAGTGTGACTGACCTGGGAAAAAAATCATAAAAGCTGTTCCAGATAGTAAAGGCTAAATGGTGCTAGAATTACTCATTTATGTTAATGAGTTTTAGAAATTTAATGTAAATCAATGTAGATTTATAAAGTGTTTATTTACTGAATGTCAGTTGTGGCAGACTGGGGGGAGAAGATTAGATGAAAATCCAATGCTGGCCTTTGAGGACCAGTTACAAAAGGAATGAATTACTTTGCTAGAAGGCAGTAAAATATACATGCTAAATAAGTGTAAAATGTTCTGGAAACATGAATGAAGATATATTTATGACTGTTTCACTGTGAAAGGTGTCTTAAAAAGAGATCACAGATAAGTTGGACTTTTAAGGAAACAATGTTTTCTGATTAGCAAAGGATAAATGAGTGTTTGGAGGTGCAGTTTATTTATTTAGACAGGATCTTACTTTTGACACCCTTGCTAGCTGTGGGCTCTCGATCTTCCCTGCTCAGCCTCCTGAGTAGCTGGGAATGCAGGCATGTGCCACCATGCCTGTATTTTAGGGTGGGCCAAGATTTAAACCTGGGCTTCCACGTGGCCTCAGTCTGCCAAGTAGCAACCGCTACCATGGCATTTCATGCTGGTACTCCATTAAAATGACCATCATAAATAAAGGAATGGGAGTTGAAGTTTGCTAGGTGATATGGGTCATAATGAATCCATCTTTCAAACTTGAACAGTTTTCCAGGTGAAAAATCTTAAAGGCAGTGGGAATATATGACAGGCTTGTTGTGGTTAGTGGAGGATCAGAATAGTTATTTTCTGGTTAACTTTGGCGACAGAATGAAAAATGTTTTAGACAGGTGAGGAACCTGAGTTAAGGATTCAAGTCAGGAGCATATTTTAAGAAAAAGTTATTGTGACAGAATCCCCGTTTTGTACTAGCCGCCACCTTGAAGGTATAAGTTTCTTTAAAGCCAACCATTTAAATTTATCTAGGCAGAATATCTAGATATGAAAAGAAATATAAACATAAGATGCAAATTGGTTAGCTAAATAGATCTTAGTAGAAGACTGAGAGTTATAAATATTGTACTTTAAAAACCCATGGAGTGAAAAAAAGAGAAACTTTATGTTAAATACAAATAATGCTGATCTAAAAATCAACAAATGAAAATACACATATTTGAGCATGCTAGAATTTGATCTACCTTACTTTTCAGAATTATTGACAGAAAAGGCTATGGAAGAGGAGAGTTTTGTAAAAATAAGCAAAATAATTTGTGGAAACAAAATCTAGTCACCCAACCAATACAAATGAGGACAAGGAAAAGATGATAATAAGTAATTAGCTATGCCATTTGATAACCAGAAATTGAGAAATAGCCCTTTAAAATCTCTATTTTTCTTTTTTTTAATTAATTTATTTTATATTCATTTACTACATCATTCACTGAGCATCATCACAGCATACAAATGTGATTTCCCATCAAGAACACACTGCTCTCTTTACTTCCTGTCAAGTTCCAGGATGAAATTTATTGATGATATCATCTACTTAAATGTAAATATATTGCTTGAGGTGCTTGTCTGAGTCTGAAGTTGCCCAGTTGAAACTAAAATGGAAGGATTAGGTAACAGGTGTGTTTGTTTCAACAATGGCTAATTCCATGAAAATTCAAGATCTTCTAATATTGTTAATTAATAGTTTCATGAAATCTCACCTCATCTATCTTCCCATAGGCTTTGCTTCTTTTTGCTTTCTTACTCTCAGTTTTTGTAAGCCAAGTGTATTAGAATTTGATGCATGGCAGGTTGTGTCATGGAGAAGCTTATTTGGAATAAGTAGATTTAAATGACAAGAAACAAGAATTATATTATGCAAATAAAATTACCCTAAAATTGATTTTAAAGTACACCTTTTCATACAGAATTAGGCATTGAAAATGAGAATATATCTGAAATGCATTGGGTACTGAAAGCTTTTTGTGACTCTCCCTTTTTAGTTTTGAAAATGAGAATATATCTGAAATGCATTGGGTACTGAAAGCTTTTTGTGACTCACCCTTTTCAGTTTGCAGTAATCTAATAGGCAGAAAGACCATTCCAATAAAGAAACAAAAACATGTGAATAAGAGTCTAATATGAAGTGCATGGCCGAATACTGTTAACAGTTAATATAACATTTTAAAGTATATTTTTTCTCTACACATTTAGGTAAAAATTACCTTATTATATATTTGTGTAACAATTACTTTATTGTATTGTTATAATGCCTTTTTCCCCCTTAGGAAAATATGCTACAAAATATTGTCCATGTAGCAATGTAGAAATTATAGTCTATTAAATTTATCATGCTCATTTACTTGGTCACCTTAAAAGAGACAGGTATCTTATTTGCCTAAAGATAATTACTTGTCTTATGTTTACAAAGAAGCTCCATCATTCACGTATTAAGTCTCTTCATTGCTATTAGGTGCAATGATATTTTATTTAGGTGTAAGTGATTTGTAATACATCTCAAATTTTACTATTCTTAAAGATCATTAAAATTCTTCAGGTGTCTTAAATTTTTTTTTCACCTAGGTATAAATAGCATGCTTTGTTTAATAGAAACAGTTTCCTAGGTCACAATACTCTTTCTGGAAATAGCCCCTTTTCCTACTTTCTGTCTCATTGTCTTTGAATCTGCCTTTGAGGACACGTACTCAATGAAGTCCTATTTGGTATACTGGGATAGAATTAGAGGGACTGTCATCACCTCTACTTCTCTGCAGTTGGTAGTGATTTCCCCTTTCCTTATTCAAGGATCTTATAATCAGTGCTATTGTTGAGTAGACATGGATAGCAAAAGACCTTGGCATGTAAAAATAATGCAGTAATAGTTGACATTACCAGTGTTTTTTGTTCATGGCTAATGGTAATAGTCAATAAAAGCAGTTTTTTCCAATGAATGAGAACACAGCTCTAGATCCTTCTTAACACATAACTTTAAGTAGCCTTTATTAATTAATAAAGTTTTCTGTAAAATGTAAAGCCTGGTTTTGGAATATGGGCATAGACTTCAGACTGAGAAAAACTGGGTTCCAGCTCCAATTCTGGCACTTGAGAAAAATCACGTAGTTTTTTTTTTTTTTTTGAGAGGTTTTCACTATAGGGCATATGTGCTCTCCAGAAAGAGAGAGACAGAGAGGCAGAAAGCGAGAAATCACCCCTGGGGGGATGGCCACGCAGCAATCCCTTCTCTTCCACTCTCCTCTCAGGATCTTGGGCATGTACGTACACACACCTATCGTGAGTTTAAGCCACTGGTCTGAGACTTGAACCACAGTTCACTACATGGGAGTCCAGCAACATACCCATTACATTAACTGCTGGTCCCCAAGTCACATAGTTTTTTAAACCTTAACTTTCTCTTCTATAAAATGTAGTTTACAGTACTTTATCTGGTTGCATGCAAGCTTAAATGTGGTAGAGGATTGTAAACTATAAAGTGCTATTCTAATGTATAGTATAATTTTTTGTTTACTATAGTTGAAGTGTATTAACACAATATCTCTAAGTCTATACTCTTTTTTAAAATTAATTTTGTGTTTTAATTGGCATATAAGTGGGGTCCAGTGTGATTTTTCAGTGTAAGAATGCTTGTAAAGCTCAAATTAGTTAATTAACATATCTATAATCTCAAACATTTGTCATAACTTTATGTTGAAAACATTGAAATTTTCTTTTAACTATTCTGAAATATATAATAAATTATCACAAACTCATTCTCTTTATCTCACTGTAATTTTGTATCCATTAACCAATATATCTATATCCTAACACCACCGTGTACCTTTCCGTGACTCCAGTAATTACTACTCTACCTATACAAGAGCATCTTTTTTAGTTTCCAAATAAGAGTGAGAACAAACAGTATTTCTCTTTCGATGCCTGGGTTATTTCACTTAACATAGTGTTCGATTGGCATGTCCATGTTGCCCCAAATGACAGGATTTTATTTTTTTTCCTCCCTAAGTTTATCTATTTTCATGAGAGAGACAGAGTTGGGTATCCCAACAAGGTCTTTATGCCAAGATCCATTCCATATCTCAACTAGTCCAACTCATTGGCATGCATGTCAGAGCTCAGGGCCTTTCCCTTGTGGATGCAATTGTGTTGCCACTGTGTGCCACTTGGCTTCAGGATTTTATCCTTGTCAATGGTCGAATAGTATTTTTTTCCCTCTTCTTTCCTTAGTCTTTTAGCTATAAAACTAATATTTAACAATAAATATAGAAGGAAAGCAACCAAAAAGTAACTGACTTGCATTGTGGATGGGAAACTGAAGCCAGGGCAGAGCAGAAGTTCCTGATACTCCATAGGATGTGCTGTGGGGCCTCCAAGAGTCTGCAGTGTGAGAGATGCATCTTTCTTATCCCACAGGTCTCAAACAGCTTAGATGGGAGGCTGAGTACAATGACTGGTCCTAATTTTTGCTGTTCAGTCTTTTTTTTTTTTTTATCTTGTTCTCTGATCCCATGCATTACAGATTGTTCAATGGATTTGTAATAAACTTCTAAGATTAAAGGGAATTTCTTGTTCATTGTTTGCCTGAATTTTTGGCTTGTGCTCATCTTATTAAGCAAAAAGTATGTTTAAAAAATGCCCATAAGTTCAGCTACTAAAACTCCTTTAAAGATCTTCTTTCTGAGACCAGCAGTTGTTATAATGGCTATGTTGCTGGACTCCCATGTAGTTGATTGTGGTTTGAGTCCTAGACCCGGTGGCTTAAACTTACACCAGGCATGTGTGCGTGCGTGCCTAGGATCCCCAGAGGAGAATAGAGGAGAAGGGATTGTGGCATGGCCATCCCTACTGTGGGCGATTTTTTACTTTCTGTCTCTTTCTGGCAAGCATATACACCCTATAGCTAAAACCTTTCTAAAAAAAATTTTTTTTTTTTTGCCAGTGGTTCCATAGTGTTGGCCGTCCTGAGGTGCAAACTTTTCTCTGTACATATTTCTTTATCCAGTATCTGTCGATGAAAACTTGAGTGGATCTCATGTCTTGTCTACTGTGCATAGTGCTGCAATAAACATCAGAGCACAGATATCTTTACAATATACTGACTTTTAAATTTTGAATATTGGTGCAGTAGTGTGGTTACTGCATCAGGGCAGTTCCATTTTTTTAGGAAGTTTTGTATTATTTTTCATAAAGGTTGTACTAATTTACATTTCCACAATAAGTGTAAAAGAGTTCCCCTTTCTATGCATTTTTGGCAGCATTTTTTTTTTTGTCTTTTTTACAATAGTCATTCTAACTAGAGTGAGAGAATATCGTTTTGATTTACATTTCCTTATGATTAGTGATGTTGACCATTTTTTTCTGTACTTGTTAACTATCTGTATGTCTACTTTTGAGCTACATCTATTCAGGTTATTTCCCCATTATTTTTTTTAAATGAAATTTTTTCTTTCTTTTTTTTTCTTTCTCTCTGCCTCTTTTTTTTTTTTTTTCTGCTGAGTTTATATTCCTTATGTATTCTGGTAGTGACTTCCTTCTTGGATACATAACTTGCAAATATTTTCTCCCATCCTATAGGTTGTTCCTTTCCTTCATTTATATTTTCTTTGCTTCATAGAAGCTTTTTAGTTTTTTTTTTTTTTTTTTTTTTATTTTTTTTTTAAATGTCCCACGTGCCCTC
>NW_006160204.1:841672-858114 GCF_000334495.1 Tupaia belangeri chinensis
GAAAATAACCAAAAGAAAGAAACCGATAATGCTCCCCCCCCCCCAGGGGGGGATGATCACGCTACAGTCCCTTCTCCATTCTCCTCTTGGGATCTTGGGCATGCACGCACACCTGCCCAGCGTGAGTTCTAAGCCACCGAGCCCAGGACGCGAACCACAGTCGACTACGTAGGATTCCAGCAACATAGCCATTACACTAACTGCTAGTTCCCAGAAGCTTTTTAGTTTGTTGTAATTTGGTTTATTTTTGCTTTCGTTACCTGAGCTTTTCAGGTTTTAAAAAAAATTTATTTGCCCAGAACAATGTCATGAAGTGTCTTCTCTGTGTTTTCTTCTAGTAATTGCATGGTTTTAGATTTTGTTTTTAAGTCTTAAATCCTTTTTAGTTGACTTTGGTATGTGGTGTGATATGGTTTTAGTTTTATTCATCTGCATATGAATATCCAGTTTCCCCAGCATCATTTATTACAGATACTGTCTTTTCTATAATGAACATTCTTGGCACCCTTGTCACAAAACACAGTTGGTTGTATATATGTAGATTTATCTGGATTCTCTGTTCTATTCCATTGATCTGTTTTTTTTTTTTCTAGTATTATATTGTTTTGATTACTGTAAATTGATAATATATTTTAAAACTCAGTAGTGGGAAAACTCCAGTAGACACTCTTTTACTGTCCCTTCTTAGCCTTACATAAGGCTATGATTGGGAGCCATGATTAGAAGCATAATTGCTAATTTTGGGATCCTTTTTTCCATACAGAAAATAGCTTGGAAGTTTCCACAAAGATTTTATGAGTTCACAAATTAAATAACTTTGCGATTTCTTCTTAGTTGTTCTTGATGCCAGTAATGCTACCTAATCATTTAAATACCAGGAAATGGAGATTCCAACATCTCTGGCTTTCTATAGACAAAATCAGCAACTTTGTTTTTGAAGCTATTTGGTGTTTGGAGAGTGGCAGACGGAAGAGTATATGTGATTCTAAAGTGAAATATAATGATTATAGGCAAGTTATTTATACTGTTTTGGCACCTGAAGGAATACATTAAAGTCCATGTAAGATACCAATATATTCAGAGTCTTCTATCTTAAGGGGGTTTTATCAAATAGGGGAGTTCCTACTTCTTTTTATATTATCAGATATCTGTATAACTATTACTATAATAGCCCAGAAACATTTAATGTGAACCTTACCACAATGGAAATTAAGCAAACAACAGCTATTTTGCCATTATGTAGTCTTCTTCCTAATAGAGAGGAAGTTGCTTTAATTTTAGGTACTGTTTAATCATTCACTAACATTACTTATTATTGAGAGTCTTCCAAGTGACAGGCCTGGGTGCCAGGAATTGGGCTTACAGAAATGAGGTACCTGCTCTCAAGAGGCTCCAGTTCCAATGAGGAAAAGAAATATGTACACAATTTATTATGCTGTAAGAAACACTAGAACAAAGATAAATTAAAAATACTTAGGGGTATAGAAGAAGAGTGCAGCCAGCTTTTGTCTTTTTTCTTTCCATACGTATGCTTTTTCATCATTCATGCTCTCACATTTTCCCATCACTTCTCCTTACCACACAGGAAAGCCCATCACTACTAGCCTTGATGGCTGCTTTAGGAATATTGCTGTGTGCTTGTAGGAAAATCATATTTTTAATCATGACTAGGGATTCTCTGTTTTGATCAAGGAGGTTGGGTGATTAATTTTAACATTTGAAAGACAACACTATACTTAGTACTTAGGCACTCTTTACCAAGTATTATGTCTGCTTCAACTTCAAAACCAAGAGAAAACAGACTTCTGTACTCTGCTAGCCTGTTGACCCTTCCCTTTCAGTTCTAGGTTTCTGTCTAAGAAAACAGTCTCATTTTTCAGGATTCTGGCACAGAGTATGACCTCACTACTCAGGTATAATCCTGCTGTCTTTCACAACATAGAACTTGTACTTAAATTCCCATGAGTATCATTGCTACTCAATATATTATACAACCAGATCACTCATGTAATCGCTTCACAATTAAGGTATCGTATTAGTATTTCTTCCCTTCACCATTCGCAAACACATAATAATTTCTCAATTGCCTGTGTTTCTTGCAAATCTTTAATTAATATGTCTTGTTTCCTGCTACTAGTTGTATTAACCTGGTTATAAACCTAATTTTCTACTCTGGAAATGAAGATTCAAAGACTTTTCATCATATAAATGTGTCTTAAGCAATGATACAGGTTCACACAGTAGAGATAAAAGAAACATGTTTTATCTCAATTTGTATTGGTCCTGGTACAGTAGAGAAGAAACTTTAACCAAAATAGAAACTTAAGAGTTGAAATGTGTTATACTACAGGTAAGATTGAATATATATTAATGTTAAACAATATAGAGTTGTTACAAAGTCCTAAGAGTCCTCAAAGAGAATTAAAACTTCTGTCATTTGGTCTCAGAGTATCCAATAATTAGTGGCACTAACTGAATAGAGTCCAGTTCACTTAGACTACCTGTTACAATGGTTGTCAAATCCTTCTTCTCATGCATCCTATTGGTCTTAAGAGGACCATTTTTGAAATTAACTAGAGCTTTAGAGCCTGCAATACCCAATAATCCTGAGGATTAAGTATTTAGAGGTTGCAGGTGGTGTAGCAGTTCAGGCACTGGACTTCCACATGGCTGACTGTGATTCAAATCCTGGACCCAGAGGCTTGAAATAATTCACACATGTCAGGTGTGTGTTTTCCCCCAAGTCCCAAGAGGAAAATGGAGAAGAATGGATTGCTGGGTGTTGGAGGCAGAGAAGGAATTGCTGAGTGGTGGCCATACCCCCTGAGGGGTGATTTCTTGCTTTCTGTCTCTCTGTCTCTTGCTGTTTCTCTGGTAAGCGCACATACCATATAGCAAAATTATCTTAAAAAGTATTTAGAGGCTGAATTGCAAAAGTAGGAGTAATCAACTGACCCTTTAAAAAGTTATACTCAAAACAGAACATTGACTTCTCAAAATAGAACATTGACTTCTCAAAACAGCACTTTGATTTATATTGTGCACTAAGTATGCTTTTCAAGTACCATCAACTAAGAGTCTATCTATAGTCTGTAATAATCATGAGGCCAAAAAATAAACAGATAAAAGCTCAGTGTGTTACAAAGTACAGTAATGTTTTCATGAGGGGTCTGTAAGGGAGAGGATTTGCCTAAACATGCTATAAGACATGAACCTTTGAGAGGTCTTCAAAAAGTTCATCAAAAAATAGATGTTATAAAAATATGCATGGGGGGGCCCAGCAGGTGGCATGGTAGTTAAGGGTGCTGGATTCCCACATGACTGACTGTGGTTCAAGTCCCGAAACTTGCTGCTTGTTTTCTCACTCTCTCTCTCTCTTTGTCTCAATTAAAATAAATAAATAAATGAATGGAAGTTAAATAAAATAATTCTTAAAAAATTGCATGGGTTTCGAAAAGTCTTTTGCACCACAGTAAATCTGAATTTTAATTTATTTTTTTCTTCAACATTTTGAAGTCCACTCACATTTCCAGCATATCTTTTCCAACTTGATGACAGAAATACAATCATAATATTCATTATAATCCATTCTCTTTAGCCATTTTAATATTTAATATGGAATAAAGATTTTGTAGAACTTAGTGTAGTGGTTCACTCATAGAATATCATGTTATGTCAAAGTCATTCATGTACTGACAGTCCACTAAACTTTGAAGAGACTGAAACCGTGTCTCATTTATTACCTAGCAGTTTGCCCAGAACTAAGCATATAGTCTAATATGATTTATGAAGTTGGCTATTATAGTTTACTGGATAAATTTAAATGATCAGTTTTTACCAAGAACCTATGTAGTTCCTAAAATGATTTTTAACTCTTTCCTCTCCATATTTTCTTTTACTTAGTCTCTTTGTTTATTTCAGTGACTATTTGTTTTTATTTCTTTCCATTATTTTACCAAAGTCATAAATTGTTAAATGTTCCTGCAAAAGTATCTCCATTTCACTGAAATTATGCTTATTCACTGAGATCTAAAACCAAAATGGAATGAAATAATTTAACTTGATGGATCTTACTTTCCTCATCGTAGGACATTTAATGCAGAAGCTTTCACTTTTTATAATGTCAAACTACTACAGTGTTTCCTTCTCTTCTCCCAACACAGCACCCATTATGAAAAATACTGCTAATCATAAAATCAAAAATAAAATTCATAGAACAAGCAGTATAATGAACAGCACAAGTTTAATGAACTGGGAACATAGTTGATGCTTTTACTTATTACACATTTACAAAGTACATTTATATTTTCATTTTTGAAAACTATATCTACAGTATAATAGACTATCCTCAGTAGAAAAAAATTGCTGCTCTCTTCACTTAATCGTTTTCCCAAACATGGGTTTACATTAATCTTGCCTTTCATAGGTTTACATTAATCTTGCCTTTTCTTTTCATTTTCTCTGTCTCTCCAACCCATCCCTTTACATTTGAACTCCATCTGTCAGTTTCCTTATCTTGAAAGATGAACAGAAAAATAATACCTACATTTCAAGGACAATGTGAAGATTAAATTGAGTAAACTATTAAAAGGTGTTCTGTGGGCTGTACATTGATATACAAATATATTTCTGTTATTTCCATTGTAGATATTATAAGACACACCAGAGACAAGATTTATTTGGCAGCTGTCTTGTAAATCTGAATAAATTTATTTATCATGTACTTATTGTGGGGATTATTGCCTCTAGAGAATTTTCTCTGCGAGAGTGCTGCTTTTGTGTTTCTTTTCCTTTTTCTTTTTTCTATCCCTCCCCCTCCCCCACTCCCACACCCCCACACCCCCCGGCTAGTTGAATTCTCCATAGACAAATAATGTCTTTGATTGGGTAGCTAAAATGTAACTGAATTCTCCTGGGACTTTATATAGCACAGATTCAGTTCTTATGTAAATTCAACTTAAAAGTGGAAAATATCCCTTAACTAGAGAGTTATCTTCTTCAAGGTCCCTTTTCAGAAATGATTTCTGTCTTGAGATCTACCAACCATTTTTGCTTTTATCCCCTGCATATTGTTCCATGTTTAAAGATTACCTTCTTAACCTAATCAGACAGTAAGCAACCCTCTTGCCATTTTTATTTCTGATACATTTTCTCTACAATTTTCAATTTTTATTGGTGACAGTAAAATGATAGCAATAGTCATGTGTCTTAGTTTAAATGTTGTCAGCTGGTATAATTGAGAGTTTAATGGATGATGATTGTATTTGTATCATTGTAAAATAAATTATATATAGTTAGACCTGTTTTAAAAAATAGCCATCTATTATACAAAGGTACTTTTGAACAGTAGTCTTCAAATGTAAGTGGGAAATTTGAGAAGACTAAAAAATATACTTTTAAAAATAATGTTTTCCTTCCTTTTTTGTTGTTTCCTTTTCATTGGTTTCTTAGATAGCCTTTAATGTATTGATAATATTATTGTTAAACAAAATTATTAACTGTGTGTGTGAAGGCCTCTGTCATAAAGTGTATGCAGGTATTCAAAATAGAGAAATGGAAAAGTTACTAATTTAAACAAGCGGCAGATAGATTTACAGTTCCTGCTGTGAAGGGATAAACTATGACCAAATATATCCAGTGACCATGTTTCAAAGTTATTATATCATGAAAATCCCTCCTGCAATGCATTGTTTTACTACAAGACTGTGATAAGAGCTTCCTAAGTTTCATAGCAGATGGTAGATAGTAGTCCTACTCAAGAACAAAAAGTCTTGGAAATTTATATTAATACATATATATTAATTTTTTGGTAATGAGTAAAAATCAGCATAAGACATACAATATTACCTTGTTACATGGGAAGTTTTCAGAATAGCTACTCAGAATTTTACATTTAAACTGAAAAACAACAAAGATTGATTAGTCATTGAGGTGATCATGCTGGGCTAGAGAAGTAATCACAGGAATCTGGTGCTAAAATAAAGTTGGATAACGAATGCCTTTGAGAGAGTTATAAGAAAATATTTCAACAGCTTTCCCTTGAGAAATGAAAATTTCATTATTAAGCAATGAGGTTGTTAATGACTTGAAATACTGTGTCTAACAAAATCATTACTTGCAATTGCTCATAACTTCATTAACATTTTTACTTTGAGCATGCTCACACATAAAGTTTAATTTTCTTTAAAAAGCTTGATTTAAAAGAAAATTTGCATCTTAAAATGAAATAAACATCCTTTTGGGACCTGCAAGTCAAAATGTCAACACATATCTTCTGACATTTTTGGGATAATTATGTAAGCTTCAATTTTTCATGTACTCTTTTTCCATTACTTATTTACAAATATTTTCTAAATTCTGTATAAAATATATGGTGTCATACGTATGAGGCATCTTTAAGAAGTTCATGGAAAATACGTTATAAAAAAAATCTATGCATGGACTCCAAAATTTTTTACACCAAAATAAGCTCATATCTTAATTCCATTTTTCCAGAATCTTTTTTATTATTATTATTTATTTATTTATTTACATTCATTCACTGTAAATCATAATAGCATACAAAATGAGATTTTTCCATCCAGAATACGCTGTATATTGTCTCAATCAAGCACATCAACATATGTGTTATTGTCAACAAATAATTTTCCATTTCTTGTTTCCTGTATATTTTTCCTTTTCCCCACTTTTGATTCCCTATCTCTCACCCTCTGCCATCTTCTACCCTCCTCCCACACTGTGTCTTGTATCTACTGTTGCTTTCTATGCCTCCCCCCCCACATTTTATTGTTTTACTAAATATGTTAATTAATCTAAATATTTTGAATAGCAAACACAGCTAATATATACATATCCATGATTACGAGTCTGACTTTTGGCATAAACCTTAGTGCGTAGAATGAACCTACTATAAAGTAGCACCTAGCTAGGGCTATATGGCTTACTTCAGTCATCAAATAGATATTTTTAATGGTTTTTTAATGAAAAGAAAAACAGTTTTAGGGCTTTTTTGCAAGAAAATGCACCCTTTTCTCTCTCTCTTACACTCCCTCTCTCTCATTTTATTTTTTTTATTTTTAATTGCTATACATCAGTGTGGGGTACCATATGGTTTTTAAAAGCATGCATGCAGTGTGTGATAATCAAAGTAAGGTTATACCAGACTCATAACTTTACATTATGTTGAGTACCATTGATACTTGTTATACTGAATTTTTTGGAGATGTTATTATACACACATATACACACACACACACACATTACTTCTATTTTTGACCCTCTATCCTTTCCCACCCTCTCCTCACACTACTTCTGATGTGTAAGTCTTCCATTCCTTTCCCCCCACATTGTATTGATCACACAATTTCTTAAATAATCTATTTTCAATAGCAAGTTCAGCTGGTAATTTCAAGAAAGCAGAAAAAAAAAATTCTGTTCAAATGGTAGGTACATGAACCTATCGACATCTCAAAATAGGACACAAATCTTTAAAACTGGACAACAAAGTCTACAAGAAAATCAGCAATATTTTAGTCAAAAGTCATAAAATTCTATTTCACCAATTCAGTTTCCTGTACTTTATCTTCTGTTGTGGTTTGATTTTCCTGATTAAATTCTGGGATATAATATTCTATTCCAGACTTGTCCCTATAATTAAGTTGGCCATTTTCTTAGTGTTTGTACTCTCATTTCTGTGTGTCTGTATTTTATTTTTCTGATATAGCACTCTCTTGAGAACATCTTGGAGATTTGGTCTGGTGCTGGTAAGTTCTTTCAGGTTTTGTTTATCTGAGAATGTTCTTGTCTTTTCTTCCCACATGAAGGATAATCTTGCCAGGTACAGTAATCTTGGTTGAAATTGCTTTTACCTTAAGACTTTGAATATATTTTTCCATTCTGTCCTCACTCACATTGTTACCGATGAGAGGTCTGCTGTTATCCTGATCAGATATCCTTTGAAGGTAACTTGATGTTTCTCTCTTGCCAATCTTAGTATTTTGTCTTTGTCTGTGGTTTTGGTCAATCTGGCTAAATTGTGTCTTGGAGAAGATCTTTTTGGGTTGATTCTATTTGGAATCCTTTGTATTTCTTGAGACTGGATCTTTGAGTGCCTCTCCAGGTTTGGAAAGTTTTCTTGCAGGATTTCATGGAATACTTTATCAATGCCCTTATGAGTCTCTTCACCTTCTGGGATACCAATTATCTGGATATTTGGATGTTTGATGGTATCTAGTATTTCTCGAATATTATTCTCATTTTTGAGCCATTTTCTCAGTCTTTGTGGTTGATTTTTCTAGGTCAGCCATTTTCTCTTTTATGTCTGAGATAATATTTTCTGTATAATCTAATCTGCTTTTAATATTTTCAAGGGAGATTTTGACTTCTTGTATTATATCCTTCATCTCTAATAGGTCCCTATGATTCTTTTTTAAAATGTGTAATTCCTCTTTTAGATCTTGCAAGAATTTCCTCACCTCCTGGAACTCGTCATCCCCTTTCTCCTTTCTCTTCTGAAGTTAATTGTCTCTTTCTTCTCTACCATCTCTGCTAGCTTTGCCATTATGAATATTCTAAATTCTTTATCAGACATTTCCATAATTTCCATTGAACTGTCTATGGATGAAGAAGAGTTATTCTTTTCCCTGGGAGGAAAGGTATTTTCTTGCTTTGCCATATTTCTTATTTATTTATTTATTTATTTATTTATTTTTATATACATTTGATCACATTGTTTAGCTTACAAAGTGAACGTTTCAATATGTGAACATTTCTCCCCAGTTCAGTTGATCAAAATATCTTCAACAGAAAGGGGAACTCTTTTGCATTGCTTTCCCATATTTCTTGTGGTCCTGCAGTGATTTCAAGTCATCTGATGGATGGTGGGTTTCTTCCTAATTCTTCAATCATGAAGATTTGTGGGCTGGAGGCTGAATTATCAGTAGGAAATCTTCATTTATCTTTTACCCTTAAATCACTATTTATCAGGAGCCATGAGGAATCTTTGTCTGAATATCTGCCTCTTGTCTCTTCTGCCATGCAGATTTGTGAGCTGGAGGCTGAATTATCAGTTGGAAATCTTAATTTATCTTTTACACTGAAATAACTATTTCTTTCTTCTTTTTTTTTTTTGGAGAGGTTTTCACTTTAGGACACATGCGCCCGCCATACAGAGAGAGACACATAGAGACATAGAAACAGAAAGCGAGAAATTACCCCCCAGGGGGGATGATCACGCCGCAATCCCTTCTCCTCCATTCTTCTCTCGGGATCTTGGGCACACACGCACATGCGCCCGGTGTGAGTTGTAAGCCACCAGGTCCGGGACTCAAGCCTCAGTTGACTACATGCGAGTCCAGCGACATAGCCATTACGCTAACTGCTGGTTCCCTGAAATCACTATTTCTCAAGAGCCTCGAGGAATCTTTATCTGAAGATCTGTCTCTTGTCTTTCCTGCCCTGAAATCTCTAGTTCTAAGAAGCCATGAGGATTCTTTGACTGAAGACCTGCCTCTTCTTTTTCCTCCAGAATCTTTTGAAGTATCCTTTTATATAGGATAAATGAGAACAAATGATATGTGATATGCCTTTAAGAAACTAAGTGTCATTGGAGAGGCATCAATTTTCAGTAGCCATCTGTTTTAGCTAAGAATTGGGTAAGGCAGAAAAGGAAATGAAGAGCAAGTAGAAATAATTATTTTAAGGAGTTTGGTTTAATGAATGTAAGTCATAGGGTAAAAATAATAAAGAAAATAAACTCCAATGCGAAGTTAGACTTTCAATAAATGGTACTGAAATACTTAGTTCTTTTTCTTATATTGGACATCCATATGCAAAAAAAAATCATGATCCTCACATATACCATATTAAAAAATGAACACAAAATAGACCATACACTTACATGTGACACTTAAAAATTATGAACATTATTGAAGAAAAAAGGGAGAAATTATCTGTGTACTTGGCTTACGCAAAGGTTTGTTAGCTACTACACCAAAAGTATGACCTGTAAAAAAAAGAAAAGACAATTAAGACTTCATCTAAGTTAAAAAAATCTACTTATCAAAAGATACTTTCAAGGAAGTAAAAAGAAATTTCAGATCAGGAGACAATCTTGGTACAGTACATTTAGAAGTATAATTATTTGTGTAATTTTATTAATTATTATTATTATTATTAAATTCAAACAGACAGAGAGGGAGAGTGGGAATGCAAGTAGCCCGGTCCAGGACTTGAACTTCAGTTATCCATAGGGAGTCCAGCACCTTAACCACCACACCACCTACTGGCCCTGTTAAAATTAATTTTTGACAATGTGTTGCTATGGTGAATATAGGAAAATCAATTTAAAAAAATAACCACAATAAAAAATGGACTTGAACAGACATTTAGATATGCAAATAGGCATGTGAAAGGATTTTCAACACCTTAGTTACTAAGGAAATGCAAATAAAAAACCCAATAAACTATAACTTCATACCAATTAGAAAAAATAAAGTATATGACAATATAAAGTGTGGACAAAAGCACCAAGAAAATAGAACTTTCATATGCTGTTGCTGTGAACATGGCACAACCAGTTTAGAAAAGTTTGTCTGTTTCTTGCAAAATTTAAGCATATATTTACCATAAACCCAACCATCCCACTCCTATGTATTTATTTAAGAGTAATAACAGGATATGATCACCTAAAAACCTGTACTGTTTATGGCAGTTTCATCTTTTATCACCAAAAATAAACAACCTAAATTTCCTCAACTGGTGAATAACTGAACTCTTGTTTATCTATATAGTAGAATACAATGCAGCAATTAAAAGAAGAATTACTGATAGCTAAACAGCATGGCTAAATCTCAAATGAATTATGATAAGTGAAAGAAGTCATATTCACAATATTATATAATATTTAGTTCCATTTTCAGAAAAGACAAAAAGTTATTTTTTTCAGATAATGGAACTTTTTTTTTAATAGAACTGTTTTATATCTGTAGAATTGTTACTACTCAGAACTATGTTTAAAAACATTAATTTGACTGTACATTAATAGTATTTCAATGTAAATTATACCTCAATAAGCCTAATTCTTTCTCCTCCAAAAGAAAACATACTTGAGTACCTCTTATGAATGCCAGTTAAATAACCATTTTTTTACTTGTAACATTTTGTTATTTTTCCTCTGCTATCTTGTTTATACAATGAGTAATGGTTATAATAAATATGTAAATTGAAACTTGTGGAGATAACTGTCTATAAAGTAATTAGTTAATTCTTCTTAAACCATCTTGTGTGTAAGATCTGTGTCCTATACTTTTAAAATAAATACAAAACTTTTATCATAGAAAAAGCTTTATTTTTCTTTTACTAGTATGATTTTTATATTTTCAGTAATTTGATTCAAGAAAAAAGAGAGACAATGGCATTGTCTACAGGAGAGATAAAGCATTTAACAGATTTTAAAATATTTCATTTTCTTTGTCCCATAAATATGCACAACTTTGATTTCTGTTAATTTTCCGAGTTCTTTTTTTTTTCATGGAAAATGGAATTAAAATTAGTTTATTTTGCTGCAAAAATTTTGAAGTCCTTGCATAGTTTTTTAAAAAATATTTACATGTTAACTACTCAAATTGTTGAAATGCAAATGCCCAGCAGACTAGTCACACATAAACCTTCTCAATTCAGCCCTGTCTACCAAGTATTCTGTAATATACCATCTGCTAGCAAAGATCAGTCTCTTTTTCTTCCTTCAAAGTCTCTCTCAAGATAATATTCTGGTGTAGTTGCTCTTTTGCAATTTCTACTGATTATAATGCTAGGCTGGAAAAGTACAGATTATTTTATGTTATAAATTCTTTCATATAACTTCTCTAATGCTCCCTGCCAGACAGTACTATTTATGGTGCAGGCCATCTTTCTAAGAGCTTCTGTTGTCTTATCTGAGATCCACCTTAGTTCCATAGCTTTCTGATTGATCTTCAGATACGACATTCTAGTCAAAGCCCTGTCCAAATAATGAGTATTTCTAATGACTGATTCAATGCAATAAGCATTATTGAACTTATGCAAATAACCCTCTTTCCACAAAATGAGAATTCTCCCAAATATTTCCAATTCAAAAGGGATCAGGAAGGAAGAAAAGTTTATATTTACATTTGAAGAAACAAACAAGAAAAATATTTTAACAAATTACTGAACCTATCAACAACCCAAAAGAAAGTAAAATGTTTAAATTGGGAAAACAAAGCATAGTTAAAAAAATTAATCAGTAATGTTTTACTCAAAAGTCATAAAATTCACTAGTTAAGTCTTATGTTCAAAGTCTTTTCAGTTGAATATGAAGAATTACTATGGACCAGTCTTTCCATTTATTTCTTGAGAGTTAACATTCAGTGTTATTATTGATATTTCTTGTCCCTAGCATTACATTGGCCATTTTCTTGGTTGCCTTTTGTTCTCTTATTTCTGTATGTGTCTTTAGTTTTCCTGGTCGAGCGCTCCTTTCTGAATTTCTTGACGAGTGGGTCTGCTATTGGCAAGTTCTTTCCAGTCTTATTTATCTGAGAATGTTTTTATCCTTTCTTCCCATATGAAGGATAATTTTCTGGGTATAGTATTCTTGGTTGAAACTGTTTTTCACTTAACACTTTGAATATATGTTCCCATTCTTTCCTTGCTTGCATTGTTTCTGATGAGAGATCTGAGGTTAGCCTGATTAGATAACTTTTAAAAGTAACCTGACGCTTCTCTCTTGCCAATTTTAGTATCTTGTCTTTGTAGATTTGACCAGTCTGGTTATGATGTGCCTTGGAGAAGATCTTCTTGGGCTGATTCTATTAGGGATCCTTTGTATTTCTTGGATCTGGATATTTGAATGCCTCTCTAGATTTGGAAAGTTTTCTTCCAAGAGTTCATGGAATAGATTATCAATGCCCTTATGAGTTTCCTCACCTTCTGGGATACTGATTATCTGAATGTTTGAGTGCTCAATGCTGTCTAGTATTTCTCATATAGCATTCTCTTTTTTTTGTTTTTGGTTATTTCCTCAGGGTTTTTTTTGTTGTTGTTTTCTAAATCAGAGGTTTTGGCTTCAATATCTGAGATTCGATTTTTTGCATGGACTAATCTGTTTTTAATACTTTCAAGGGAGGTTTTGATTTCCTGAATGGCAGCTTTCATCTCTAACAGCTTCATTTGATTCTTTGTTATTGTGTGTATTTCCTCTTTCAGATCATGAAAGAACTTCAATACCTCCTAGAACTCCTTGTCTCTTTTCTTATGCATCTTCTGGAGTTCATTGTCTCTCACCTCTTGCATCTCTTTTCGTTTTGTCACTATGAATATTCTGAAGTCTCTATCAGACATTTCCATGAATTCTACTGTACTGTCTGGATGATGAGGGATTGTTCTTTTTCCTTAGGAGAGAGATATTTTCTTGGTTTCTCGTGTTTCTTGTGCCTCTGTGGTTGTTTCTGGTCATTCTGTGACAAAATCTCTCCTCCACAGTACTTCACAATGTGGTATCAACAGTAAGATTAGGAGTTCAGATTTATTAAAAGAAATTTCTTCATTAAACAGGAGGTTCAATAAGCATTGAGGATTTCGATGACTCTAGAAGGATTCAGATGCTTGGCTACTGTGCATCTAGGCCTATCTAGACATTAAGTGTGTGGAGAGTGAAGCTTAGATTAAGAAAATAAGGTTACAAAATATAAGCAAAAAGGAAAAAGACTAGAAAAATACTACCAAAAAGAGTAAGGAATGAACACACCAGGACACACCTCGGCTTTAAAAATGGCTTCTGAAATTAACAAGCAAAAGAAAAGGCCCAAGGTGAGAAGAGGTGCTTTAAAAATTAAAAAAAAAAAAAAAAGAAATTAAATTTAAAGAGAGAGAGTGTTAGACAGACAGACAGATAGTCATAGACAGACAAAAGACGGGAGTCGCCCTATTTTGTCTATTTCGGGAGTCTAGAAGATGGATTTAGAGCATAGCTTCCCTGAACACACCAGGACACACCTCAGCTTTAAAATGGCTTCTTGTCTAAATATTTCCAAATAACCAATTATTTTGACAACTGACGAATCATATTACTTTGAGATTAAGTAGTTGTTAACAGGAGAGTTTCTCTTTATATTCTTAATCCAGCTAATAATAAAGACTAAAATACTGTTTTGTAGCTTTTGGTAAATCTAGCCGTTTGTCATCAAGGTAAAAAGAAAAACAAATGTAATTTCTCCCTGAAGGAAGAAATCACATCCCCTTTTATATTATCTTGCTAAAAATATTACACTAAAATATAATAGACTCTTTATTTTCAAATGCCAATTTATGGGAAATATAGAGAGAAGAGGAACATGTTAAAGTACTTTGCTTATTCAATCAGCAAAATCAAGATTATGAAAAACTATAATTCTGCAAAAATAAATAGGAAAGGAAGAAAAAAAGAAAACTGTATGTTAAAAGAGACTTAAAGGGCATGTTGACCAATTTCAATATTTAAGCCTTATTGAATCTTGATTCAGATAAGCACATTGTTATTAAGACATACACACATGCCACACACACATGCAACAAACACACACACACACACACACACACACACACACAGTGATATTTAAGGGACAATGGGAATTTTTTTTTTGGAGAGTTTTTTTTTGTTTGTTTGTTTTGTTTTGTTTTGATTTTTTGCTATAGGGCCTGCACACTCGCCACTCACCAGAAAGACACAGAGAGACAGAGAGACAGAGAGACAGAAGCAAGAAATCACCCCCCCCAGGGGGGATGACCACACCACAATCCCTTCTCTCCATTCTCTTCTTGGGATCTTGGGCATGCACACACATGCACCCGGCATGAGTTTAAGCCACCAGGTCCAGGACTCAAACCGTGGTCGACTACATGGAAATCCAGCGACATAGCCATTACACCAACTACTCGTCCCGAGACAGTGGGAAATTTGAGCATTGACTAAATATTTGGTAATATTCTCATTTAGAAAAAAGTGATTATATCATAGATTTTTTAAAAAAAATATTTTTATCATTTGTATATATAAACTAAATTACTTGCAAGTGAAATCACATAATGTCCTGGATTTGCTTCACAATAATATGAGAATAGGGGAAGTACGTCCAGGATATGGAATAAATAAGACTGGCTATGAGCTGGTACATGTGGAAACTGGGTGATGATGGTTGCAGTGGATCCTTTATATTATCCTGTCTCCTTTTCTATGTTTTGTTTTTGTTTTTATGATAGAGTGCATGAGTGTGCAAAAGAGAGAAAAAGAAAAAGAAAGCACCCTTGACAGAATCATGTAACAATTTCTCTTGCCCAGCACTTCAGCTACCCAGGATTCTGCATGCTCTCAAGTGAAACCAGGGATCCAAACCTGGGCAGTATTTGACTTCCAGCATTGCAGACTAGCATGGTAAGGGCTGTGCCATCTAGGCTAGGCCTTTTGTATATGTTTAAAATTTCCCATAATTAAAGCTAAAAAACAAAAAGACCAGGAACAAAAAGAAAAGAGATACAGAAAGAGAAGAGAGGAGGAAAGGGTGCTGTTCCCGAAGCCATGATAGTATAGCATTTTATAGATTACAGAACATCTTCACATTCAATATTTTAGGCAAATAAAGTTAATCCTGCTCTGGCCTTCTCTTCTGACCACGTCTCTGCCAGATACTGGATCGCTGTGGATCTTGAAACCCAGGCCAGGGACTTGAGAGTAGAGTAAGAAACTTGAGGAGAGGGGATATTTCCTTTGGGCAACAGACTATGGATTCACTGGTACTATTCTAGGAGGAAACAGAAATTTGTTAATGTCAAGGCTCTTTAAATTCATTGTGCTTGTGGGTCAGATAATGGCATGATGGTTAGGGTGACTGAATCCCACATTACTGACTGCATGGTTCAAGTCTCTGACTGGTTTCTTGAGAAACATGTCAAGTGTGTTTCTGTGTGTGTGTGTTTGGGTTTGTGTGTGTACCCAAAACTATGAGATGAGAATAAAAAAGAGATTACAGTCTGGCCATTCCTCCAGAGGCTGCTTTTTCACTTTCTTCCAACTCACTCTCTCTCTCTCTCTCTCTCTCTCTCTCTCTTTCTCTCTCTTTCCCACAAGCACACTGGTCCTACAGCAAATTAAAAGGAAAAAAAGTCATTGTATTTTCTTTTTTAAATAATATTTTTATTTATTTAAATTTACTTGTTATGATTATTTTTTAATTTGACCGGAGCAGGGTGCGGGGGAGTAATAAAGTAAGCCACCAGGTCCAGGACTCAAAGTCTCAAACTGCAATCAGACATGTGAGTGTCTAGAGCCTTAACCACTAGGCCACCTGGCGGGCCCCCACTGTGTTTATCTTATTCATAAAGGGACTAAATTTTCTAGGAGAGATAGAAAGTATCAATCCATACTTTGTTACATATCATTCTTTTGTTTT
>NW_006160204.1:858147-871833 GCF_000334495.1 Tupaia belangeri chinensis
TTTACTGTAGGGCACATGCACTCGCCAGAAAGACAGAGAGAGACAAAGAGATAGAAAGCAAGAAATCATCCCCCAGGGGGGATGGCCACACTGCAATTTCTTCTCCTCCATTCTCCTCTCGGGATCTTGGACATGCACATGCACGTGCCTGGCATGAGTTTAAGCCACCAGGTCCGGGACTCGGACCAAGGTTGATTATGTGGGAGTCCAGCAACATAGCCATTATGCTAACTGCTGATCCCCATCTCATTCTATTTCATGTGACTACAAGTGCTGAGTACTTTTCACCTATGCTGGTTTACCATGTAAACAAACATCCAATTTGTATTTTAGTTTTTAAATAAAACTTTGGGTGAATCCCTTGCAATGCTGCAGTTGTTAAATACTTATCAAGTACAACATGTTGCTAAGAGCTATGGAAATAATAACAAGGCACTCTCCTTAGTTGGTAAGAGACAGATGAGGGAATAATTGTGCAGATTATTGTCTTTGCAGTTTCAGTTTGCTTCATGAGTGTCTGCCCTAATCAATAATAATAATAAAAATCAGATTAATTCATTTGAGAGAAAACAAGTAAAGCAAAACAAAAACTTAAGAAGCTAGTAGAGTTGGGCAATTTCTAACATCTCAACCTGAGAAAACACACAGGCTTTCCTGAAGCAACACAAAATTGCCTGGTGTTATTAGTTATAGCACAGGCTTTGGAGTTGGGTAAACAAGTCCCTACCGCAACATTTATCTGTTGTATGACCTTGGGCAAGCCATTTAAATTCTTTGAGCACTTTCTTCACCAAATATGAAAGTTACTGCAGTATAGTGGAAGAAAACAAAAGATTTTAGAACTGGGAAATAAGCTGATTTACTAAATACACAAGGACAAAAATGGCCTCTGTAGTTCATGAAATTTATGTAGTGGATATTTCCTGTGTTACATTCCCCTCTTACTTGTAAGGGACTTGGGAGTATTCTGAACAGAAGAGGCAGCAGCAAAGATTCAAATGTCATTCAGACAACAAAGGGTCTATCTTATTGAAGTTAGTTGATCTGCTATTCGGTATACCAAACCAGGAATTAGCCAGCTGTTCTGTTTCTATTGTGCCCTGTCCATGATTTAGACAACTTCTTTGGCTTTGCTTGAGAAAATAAAAAGGCATAAGACAAAAATATGGCATCTGATATTCAAAAGATATCTTAAGCCTTGTAACCTCATTTACAGAATAGAGCAGAAGTAAAAAAAGAAAAAAATCACCTACCCATTTATTCATACTCTTCAACTCTCAGAATGGGATTGACTTTGAAACAGATAAAAATCCATGTGTGGCCAAAATGTCAATCAGAAAATATTTTACCAATATGTGATTCGTGATATTAAGCCATGATAAAGCAGTGTGGCATCATGTTTTTGATCCGCATTTCATGATTTGGTACCTGGTTAAATGATTCCTTTCCCTCTCACAACAGTTACAATAAAAGTGATAATCACTGTGGGAAGGCATACAATTTTCTTTCTTCTTAAAAGAAAAGCAGGGTTATTTTTTAAAATAGTGTCAATTAGTTGGATATAATTATACATTCATCAGAGTTAAAATATTCTCTCTACCAATGGAAAATGGAGTTGGACATATAGTATTGGAAATATGCAAGAATGCATTTTCCTATGCTATTCTCTGCAGAAGGAATCTGGATATAGATTTTATTTTTATGTGTGTGTTTCTAAGTATTTGAATTATGCAAGCTGGTTGACTGGCCTCAAGCATTCAGGAGACAACCTTTTTCAGTTCATAATAAAAATGAGTTCCTTTGCAAGTGTATATCAAAATCTGCAGTTTCAATTTTCAGCAATTTTCCGAAATGTCGAAATCTCTTCTCAGTTAAATTTATATGTTTAGAGCTGCTTAACATTGGAATTGGTTGAGGCGAAGAAAAGAAAAAAGAAAAACATCATGAAGACAGAATACATAAAATTGCTCTTCAAAATATAAAAATTCTAAGAATAATGCTAGCTGAACCTAGTGTTAGTTATTCGTTGATCTTATGATTTTAAGCATGTGTTTTTAATTCTCCAGTTAGCAAATACTTAATGTAGAAAGTAATTGATGAACAAAGCAGTAATCATTGACAATGTTCCATGAACATTTAGCACCTTCCAGTGAAGTCCTGTTCTATAGGTAATAACCAAAAGATAGAAGAGGGAATGAGAATAGAGATGTACTTCCTCATTCCTTATTGTTATTTTTAGAAAGTTGAAATTTATAATATTCATTAAATCTTGTTATGAATGGCATTTCCTACTGCCAAGTTTTATGTATATATTTTAAATCTAAGTAAGTTTATTTATTTATTTCAAAGTTTATTTATTTCTTCCATGAATGAGAAAGACTAAAAGATACACACATACACACACACACACACACACACACACACACACACGCAGTAACTCAATAGGGTCTTGACACCATGATCTACTCCCAACCTCAGCAAGCCCAATATGTGGGCATTGGCGTACCCAGAACCTTCTCAGTGGGGGGTCATCCTCACCAAGAGTCAGTTTTACTGTTGTGCCATTATCAGGCCTGAGTTTTATATTTTTGAGTTTATCTTCTTAAAGCTCTTAAGATATCTCACTGTAAAACAATCCCTTAATCAAACTAAGGCTTTTGGGATATCATTCAGATTTTTAAAAAGTGTCTCCCTAAATCTAAAACCATTTCCTGTACCTTTAATTCATTTATATCTATTGCTTTAGGTCACCTTTATATCCTACCTGTTGGATAAGACTTAACTACAGTTTATAAAGAGTGCCCAGCTAGTTGTGTCTTTAGAACACATATTTTGGTAATGATTATTCAGCAATAATAATTAGCATAATCTCTTGACTTATGAATAAAAATACACATTCATTTTCCAAGACCAAGAGATCATTTCAACATCAGTGAGGTTTTTTACCCAATTGTATCAAAGGGTCATATTTCTTCACAGAACTGCATTCTCCAATACACTTTGGATTATTTCCCTCATACAGTTAAAAAAAAAAAAACTATGCTTTTTATTTACTTTTAATCAAGCTTGAATCAAAGATTTGGTGACATAATATTTTATCAAAAAGTCATAAAATTTCCCTGAGCGCAACTCCAGTTTTCTTTTATTTAAGGCTCGTTAGGTTGAATCTGACAGAAAATCCAACTCTTACTGCTTTAAGCAAAAACTCAGATTTTTGGTTTATATAACTGTTAAGTCCCAAAGGCAGTACTGGATCTGGGAAAACTGACTAGGGCTCAACAGAACCTACTTTTTCTTTTTTATATCTCCACTCAGCTCTGCATATGAACTTTCTTTTACCAATGTTGGCATATGGTTACTCTCTAGCCTGTGTCCACTTGATTCAAGTTTTGTAGAAAAGAATGTTTGCTTTTATTTCACAAGTTGCATCAAAAATATCCTTCTTAGTAGGTCTTTTAATTGGGTCACATGTTCATCTTTGAAACAATTGCTATAGTCAAGAGCACATGAAGCATGAATGGGTTTAGGTCAACAGGGTCCAATTCTGAAGTTATGGTCCAGGACAATCAAAAACATAGAGACTGCAAATATGAGAGTGGTGAAGATCACTTCCCATTCTTGTGTGAATATGTGCTTGATTGCCAAAAGAACATCTATTCATGAAAACTGTATCTTACACGATTTTTATAAGCTGTATATTCAATAGGATGTTCATACTTTCAATATGTTCCACACTTTTGATTTGGTTTTTCTATAATTGGAAGGCTATTTGTGAAGAATTTTTAAATAGCCAGGTTGTGGGATATTTTAGTCTGCCCTGCCTGCCATTACAAAATATCGTCGACTAAGTTGCTTAAGCACTAGAAATTAATTTTCTCCCAGTTTGTGAGACTGAAAGTCAAGATGCCAACAAAGCTGGTGTCAGGTGAGAGCTCTGCCTTTGTTTTGCAGATGACCACCTTTTCTCCAAGTGTTCCCATGACCTTCCCTTGGTGAGAGAGTATACAGTGTACTGTGCACAGTGGAGTTGGTGGGGTCCTCTTTGTGTCTCTTTCTACGAGGACATTAATTCTATTAATTCTAAAGAATCAGGATCGTACCTATGACATGATTTAACCTTAATCTCCAAATACACCCAGCCACACTGGAGGTTAGGGCTTCAACATAAGAAATTTGGGAAAATACGAATATTTACAACATAATATGAAATGTTTATTTCTGTTATTAATTTCTAGATTTTTAATGCTTTCAGATTAAATATAGCATGGTATTTAAGAAGACAAATTCTGTAGTTAAACTACTTTATTAACACTGTATACCTTTGAATATTTTACTTTATATTTCTGTGTTTCAGTTCCATCATCTGTAAAATGTTCATAATAACAGTACCTACATCTTTGATTTTTAGAGGATTAAAAAGCATTCAAAGCTGTTCCTGGCACATAGAAAATACTTAATAAATGCTGTTTTTTCATTTTCTTCTCTTCTTCCTTATTCCTCCTGTCTCTTCTCCCCCTCCTCCTCTTCCTTTTTCTTTGTTGTCTTCTTTTCCTTCTCCGTCACTTCATTCTCCTCCTTTTCCTTCCCTTCTCATTCTTCACATTATTATTGATTTCGAATCTACTGGTACTATTTATTTGTCTTTGAAATTTTATTTTCTATGTAAAATTTGTAATGTTTATAAATGTTTGATGGACTATTAAAGTAAAAAAATTCTTTTATTTAACTTTATTATTTATTTTAATTTGACCAGAGAGGGACAGAGTGAGAGAGAATGAGAGAGACAGAGTGAGAAAGCAAGCCACCAGGTCTAGGACTCAAGCTGTAGTCAGCCATGTTGGAGTACAGTGCCCTTAACCACCATACCACCTGCCAGCTCCAGTACTTTTATTTTTCATCATATTAGTAAAGATAGGTCCATGAATTTCTGATATATTTTGCTTTATAAATTTTAATTCTATATTGTTTAGTACTGGAAGGACTATATTAGTTTTTTTGGGGAAAAAGGTGAACAGCAAGTCAATAACCCATTTGCTCTTCTCTTTGAATGCTGTAAGCATGTTGGTAAGCAAGTATGATGCATACATACAGTAATTCTATTTTTTAGTAAAGAGAGGACAAGGTATTCTTATCTATGAGATTACTTTAATAAGACGTTGTTGGCCAAATAATGACTGCAAAGATATTCTTGTTTGAATATCTGGAATCTGAATAGATTATACTACATAACAAAATGGACTTTGACTTGACTTTAAAGTATTAAGTCATCAGGAAATTCATGATGTATTATTTTTTTTGAAAGGTTTTTGCTATAGGGTATGTGTGCTCACCAGAAAGAGAGAGACAGAGAGACAGAAAGTGAGAAATCACCCCTAGGGGGATGTCTATGCCACAATCCCTTCTCCTCCATTCTCCTCTTGGGATCTTGAGCATGCACACTCATGCGCCCGGTGTGAGTTTAAGCCACTGAGTCTGGGACTCAAACCACGGTCGAGTACATGGAAGTTCAGCAACATAGCCATTATGCTAACTGCTGTTCCCCATGATGTGTTTTTCTATGTAAATATGCATCATGACTATCCAGACAACCCAATAGGATGTTTATAGACTGAACCTTAAAGGTTACTTAAAATAGGATGATTATCCTGCGTTATCTGGGTGTGACCAATCTAAGCACAGGAGCCCTCAAAAGCAGAGAACTTTCATTTGTTTAAGTTAGAGAGATGAGGCAGAAGAAGCCAAACATAATGAAACAGATAACTGAGAGAGATTCCAAATGTGAGGAGGATTTGACGATATATCATTCCCAGTTCTGAAACTTAGGATCCATGTGAGAGCAGTCTATAGAAACTAAGGGATGGAGACCAAGGTCTGACCACTAGAAATTAAACTTTTCAACAAACTGAATGAACGTGACAGGAATTTTCCAGAGCCTTTAATAAGGAACATGTCTGTGGTGACACCTTAATTTCAGCCCTGTAAGACCCTGATTGGACTTCTGACTTATATAGAATGTGAGTTAGTAAATGTGTGTTGTGTGAAGCTTATAAGTTTGTGCTAATTTGTTATGAAAGTGATAGAAAAAAATGCATTTGGTTTATATTGTTTAATTTAAATGCATACCAAATTACAGAATTACAGGGCTATAACTGGTAGGAAATGGGGTATAAAATGGAGAAGTTCCATGAGCAAAGTTTCTCCCGCATGTAAACAATATATTCACATAAAGTTCTTAGAAAAACCTCACACACTGACCCTGAAACAGATTACAAGATAATGAGGGAGAAGAAAGACTGTAATTGGATACTGTTTTTGACTACATCAGATTTCTCCAGTAGTACTCTTTTCATTATAAAGTATTTCTGTGTCATATAACACTATCATCCATAAATTCAGATTCATTTTATACTAATATTAAAATCTTAGATTTTATTCCTACTGTTGACGTTACTGTTGATTTTTTTAAGTTTTTAATTTTTATTTTTATTTATTTATTTTGATAGGGTTTCCCTTTATCCTGACTCAGCTCCCTGAATAACTGAGACCACTGGTTAGGGTTAACAGAGTTGGCTGGAAGTTGAACTGGGGCCTCCCATGTGGCCTTAGCCTACTGTATAATAATGTTACCCAACATGTGCTACCACAGCAGGACCTCAGATATGGCTATGTATTCTTTTATGTTAGATAGTTCTAAGCTACTTTTTCAGATGTTTCATATGGAACATATATTTGCTTTGTCTTTTAATAAAAAAGCATATATTTTTCCTAATATATGAAATTTTATTAGTTACACTTACTAGTATAATATGAGAAATCTTCAAAAACTTAATTGGAAAAATGTATATTATGTAAAAACTATGCATAAATTTCTACTTTTTCACTAATATAAATACTTTAATTCCATTTTCCATGATCTTTTTAAAATCTCCTTGTAAAATATGCTTTATCTAATTTTTGTCATCTCAATTAGTTTTTCTCATTATTGAAAATCTGTAGCTATACTGTCACTATTTTACTTTTTATTCACCTCTTTAAAGAACTTTGAGGTTTATAGTTTTCTTAAGCATCATATTTGTAATTTTAAGTAAAATAGTCATTATGTATTAGGTTGTTTTAATTCTAAAACTAAAACAATAACTGTTAACTCCTACAAGAAAAGAGGAAAGAATTTTCTCATAAAGATGATGCTATATTTGACTTTAAAAAATTACTAGAGATATAATCTGAGTATACAATCTCTTGACTTTAATATTCATCGTTCATATCTGTTTATTGGAGATTATTTTTCTATATAAAGTAAAATCAAGTAAAAACAGTTTGCAGAATGTTCATATGACCTGGAGTTTTCTAATACCAATATGCTGACATGATACCTCCTTTTATTAATCACTAAACTAGAAGCAACAGCAATGTAGTACTATGTAAACTGGCTCTTTTTCAATGTATCAAATGAGAGACTGATTTTTTTTAATAAAGATTTTTGCTATAGGGTATGTGTGTTCACTGGAGAGACAGAGAGAGACAAAGAGACAGAAAGTGAGAAACCACCCCCTGGTTTGCATGACCACACCACAATCCTTTCTCTTCTTGTCTCCTCTTAGGATCTTGGGCATGCACATGCAGCCAGCATGAATTTTAAGCCACCATGTCTGTGACTTGAACTGAGCTAAAGTACGTGGGAGTCCAGCAACATAACCATTATGCCATCTGCTGGTCTCAAGACACAAATTCTGAATTTATTGTGACATTAATGAAATATCCATGGACTATGTTTATACATTAGATTGACTTTTCTTATTCTTTCACCAGCATCAATCTCTTTGGTGATAAGTTATCAGAAAATGTGAATAACCTGGGACAAATTATTACCTACAAATTCAATACCAAAAACGTGTCTTTCTAGGTGTAGTTTGCATAACTTTATTGTTTCCACTTGCTAAGCTTAAGGATTCCCAAGGAAGACAATATAATTTAATACAGATAACATTTTAGAGAAAGTCTAAATACAACTCCAATACACAGGTTACTGTGTCACTGTTTTATCATTGCCTACAAGATACATTTCAACTCCATAATATGTTTTTCCAGATCCTTGTCAAGAAGATATTGACCCATGCTATGGTTTTGTATGAATATTTGTCCCTCGAAGTTTCATGTTTGAAATTTGATGTTGGGGGCAGAGGTTGAGGCCTAGTGAGTGGGATTCATATTATGGAAAGAAAAGCAAATGGCCAGTAAATGATGTAACATTTACATCGCTGGACTCCCATCTAGCCGACTGCAGTTTGAGTCCTGTACTATGTAGCTTGAAAATCACACCAGGTTGGGACCAGCAGTTGGCATAATGGCTATGTCGCTGGACTCCCATATAGTCGACTGTAGTTCAAGTTCCCGACCTGGTAGCTTAAACTCAAGCTGGGTGTGTGTGTGTGCATGCCCAAGATCTCAAGAGCAGAATGGAGGCAAAGGTATTGCTGAGTGGTCATCTGCCCTTGAGGGTGATTTCTTGCTTTCTGTCTCTCTTTTTGGCAAGTGAGCATATGCTCTATAGCAAAAACTGTTCATAAATTTAAAAAAAAAAGAAAAAGAAAAGAAAGAAAATCACACCAGGCATGTGTGCATGGCGCCCAAGATTCCAGAAGAGTAGAAGAGAGGGACTAAGCATGACCATCATTTTCAGGGGGTGATTTCTCATTTTCTCTAACTTTGTCTCTGTCCCTATCATTTCCTGGCAAGTGCATGTGCCCTAAGGCAAACTCCTACTAAAAAAAAGAAAGAAGAAAAAGAAGAGAAAAGACTCATAACCACAAAATTCACTGTACTTACCAATTGATCCAGAAGTAGTTGGGTTAAATGAAGATTGGAATAGATTGTGGAATATTCAAATATGGTGCTGGGAATGCAACTACACCCTGTAAGTTTGTGATGCTGTCTCACAAGATTCAAAACATGTCTTTATCTAGCATCCAATAAATTGTGAGATCTTGTGATATTGTCCCTTTAATCATATAATACAGTTCTAGGGTGTATGAGGATGGATTATTTCAGTAATTATATCTAGTAACCCACTGGAACATCTCCTGCCCAAGGGAAAAATGCTTTCACTAGTGAACACATTAATGGTTTAATTGCCCATTTGATTTTCCTGTGGACTTGAAACCAATAGGCACATAGGGAGTAAGTAATTCCAATTAACAATGAGATGATTAGAACCTATAGGATTGATTAGAGTTCTTCCTATTTCTTTCTTGTCCAATAATCCTGAGCAGTGAAATCAGGCCAGTAATGACAGGATCGCCAAGGACTCAGACTTTACAAGAATAAAGATGTCATTTAACCGACTAGGCTTATAAGCCCTTCTGCTGAGGTAATGCCAGAAATAACAGAACACATAGAATATGTGCTACAAGAAAATTTTGATTAAGAAGTTAGAATTGTAGCATCTCTGTGTTTTATTATTATTATTTTTAATTTCCAGAGGACACATGTGCTCACCAGTGAAAAAGAGGGAGAGAGAAAGATAAAGAAAGTAAGCAACCTCAATTGGGTGTGGTCATGCCACGATCCCTTTTCTTTATCACACTGGGCATGTTTTTCAAACTCTTAGGACTACGATTGCATCTGTGGTTGACCTGGTGGGAGGTGGGATCCAGATCCTTTAACTATGAGGATACAGAACTGGCCCTACAATGTCTGTTTTATTACTTAGCATTTTCCTTTACCCATTTTACCCTCTATTGCCATATTCAACAGTCAGTAGGTTTCAGGTAGGAGAGTGTTCATATTGACAGAACTCCATGCTGTACAGTAGCACTTTTCTGGATATAGTTTGTGCCCTTTCAAAGCCACTCTCTGCTCTGCCTTCTACTCCAGGAGACTGGCCTTTCTGGATTACATTAATAGGTTCCCTACTATTTGGGCTTCCAACTAGCATTGGACATTAGGATTTACCAGCCAAAAAAATTGCAAGTGAAAGATATCAGAGTCAGACTGTTAAAACCCTCAACTCTGTCTCTGCATAGTCATCAGAATTGGGCAACCTCCCTTTCAAAGCTATAGCTCCTTCCAGATGGGCCTTGCCTGCAACTGCTATCCCTTTTGGAGTAAGCACTTACCTTGCCCAGGCCTTTAGACAGTAATATATTTCTGCTGCTATTATCTGCAGCATATTTAACCATACTGTATTTGACTATTCTAACCCTATATGAACTTTTATAAATAGTTTCTGTATTGTACATCTCAATTATTCTGCTTGAGTGTGCCAGTTTCTTCTTTCCAGGTCCCTAACTGATTCATTTATCAATATTTATAAAAATGAAATTAATAAGCAATAAAGAAATGTTGGAAAATCTTCAAAGTGATTTTTTATGCAAATAGAACATTTTAAAACTTCTTTAACTCAAAAATTCAACAGTAAAATGGCAACAAAGTAAATTTAGAATAGCAAAACTTAGATATGGTGCTATTTTTCATATTGAGGCATTTTTTCATATCTGTTTTCTCTATTTTTCTCAATGTTTGCCATAGGGTGTTTATGCTCACTGGAGAGAAACTCTATGTGTGTGTGTGTGTGTGTGTGTGTGTGTGTGTGTGTGTGTGTGTGTGAGAGAGAGAGAGAGAGAAAAAACGAGCAAGAACACATACACATATGGTAAGGGGGATGGCTGTGCCACAATCCCTTCTCCTCAAGCTCACAAGCCTGGCCTGTTTTCAAGCCCTCAGGTCCAGGAATTGAACTATGCAGTTGGCTATTTGGGATCCAGCTGACTTAACCACCATGCCATTGACTGATCCCATATCTGTTTTTAAAAGTAGATTTGGGAGAATGATTGCACAAGTAATAACAGCCAAAAGGAAAATAACTTTTTGTTGTAACTGAGTTGATTGCTAGATCATCCATTTCATACTCACTTCTTCTTTGTGTCTATTTAAAGTCTTCTCAATTTTTCCCTGAATATTTTTGTTGTTGTTATTGTTCTATCTTCATTGACTTTGCCTATATTTTCTGCTCACATTTAGTTGAACCCAGTTATTTCTATTAGCCTATTGTAGTATTTTGAACTTTTGAAGGACCTAATCCCTAGTCTAAAGGAAGAGTTCCTTTGCAGTGTGACAAAAAAGAAGAAAGGAAGGTAATTATGTCTTACTTAAATGACTTTCTTATATTAATATTTGAGCTATTGAGATATAGCTTTCTGAGGCCAGCAGGTAGTGTGGTGGTTAAGGCACTGGATCGCCACATGGCCAACTGTAGTTCAAGGACCTGGCAGCTTGAAAATCATGGGCATGTGTGCTTGCCTAAAGTTGAAGGAAGAGAATGGAGAAGGGATTGCCACACTAGGACAAGACCCCCTAAGGGTGTGATTTCTCACTTTACATCTCTTGGTCCCTTTCTAGTGAGCACATGCACCCCATGGCAAAAAGACTTGGAAAATAAATAAATAAATAAATAAGAAATGTAACTTCTTGAATTTATACTTTTCATATGATGGAAAGGAAAACTTTTATTTTTTTCTTAAGAGAGATTTTTGCTATAGGGTTCATGTACTTGTCAGAGAGACCGAAGGAGGCAGGGAGACAGAAAGTAAGAAATCACCCCCCTATTTAGCCCCTCCTCCTTCTCTCTCCCCCTTTTCCTCTCCCTTTCCCCCCACCAATCCGGGGATGATGGCCATGCCACAGTCCCTTCTGCTCCATTCTGCTCTTGAGATTTTGGGCATGCACACGTGAGTTTTGAACTGTCAGGTCTGGGACTCAAACCACAGTCAGCCATGTGAGAGTCCAGTAATGTATCCATTATTCCATCTTCTGGTCCCAAGGAAGGGAAAGCTTTAAGAGTTGTATACAGGATTGATCAAACAAAATGAGTTTTTAGAATTTCAACCCAGTATTATGGCATAATATTTAATTTTGTATCTGTCTTTTCTTCTTTCTTCCTGGAAAGTATCATTTATTACATAAGTAAAATAAATAAAAATAGTAAAGGATAATTTAGTTTTCCATTAATTTTCAATTAAAGTTGTTAAGATTTTTCATCTAGTCCCACACTTGAGAGAAAGAATGCTACCTTGTTATATTGAAAAGTTAGGAAAATATTGTGTAGAGCACAATAATAAGCTTTCATTTTGTATATTAATTTGCTACACAGATAAGGAATTACAACCTTAGGGTGTCAATTTTATTAGATAACAAAAGGGAATTATACTCATTGTTTGTTGCATTTTTTACAGAAAATAAATGAATGAGAAATGCTTTGATCACCTTTGTTTAAGCAACTAATCATAAATATTTAAATATTTTGAAGATAAATTGCTTCTGAATTCTGATAACTATGGTCTCCTATTATCAATATTTTCTGGTGGATGTTGGGAAGCAATAATAATATTAATTTGTGATATGTGTACACTTACACCAGAAACAACAACTATTTATTGAGTGCATATGATATTTTACCTATTTATTACTTATCCTTTAAAGCAAGACCATCAGATATTTTTCCCCATTTTTATAATGAGAAAATTAGGTCTCTGTGAGAATAAGAAGCTGGATTGGTAGTCTGGTACCCTGTGATATAGGTTAGCTATGCCCCTTTCTAACTTTTAAAATTTGTGCATAAAACTTATTATCTAAAGGATGTAGGGACCAGCAGTTAGCGTAATGGCTATGTCGCTGGACTCCCATGTATTCGACTGCGGTTCACGTCCCGGACCCAGTGGCTTAAAACTCATGTGGGCGTGTGGGCGTGCGTGCCCAAGATCCTGAGAGGAGAATGGAGGAGAAGGGATTGCGGCGTGGCCATCTTTCCTGGGGGGTGATTTTTCGCTTTCTGTCTCTCTGTCTCTCTCTGTCTAGCGAATGCACACGCCCTATAGCAAAAACCTCTCCAAAAAGAAGGATGTAATACACTCATCTGTGACAAGAATTTAATTGGGTGACTTTGAGATGTCATTTAAACTAACATTTTTATCTTCTAATTTTCACTATTCCCATAGTAAAATATTTCCCTCTGCTATGGTTGAACTTATGATGGGGATGTTCATTATAATCACATTGTCATTAAATATGCCATTAATCTTCATTACTTATAACAGTGTATCTTCTGGGTAATAATAAAAATTTGTTTTATGGCATCTTTCTCAAATAAAATAGTTGTGTTGTGAAATTTCAAGTTTATATCATGACTTTTTTAATAAAGAAAATCAAATTGCAAAATAAACAACCTTAAATGGCTTAACAAATTTAATGGAATTAGTCTCAATAAAGCAAAGTCATCAAAGCAATAAAGACAGGGTTTCAAGTCAGTAAAGATCATATTTTTTTTTTATGATAGGGAGCAAATTATTCTGTTAATCATGGAATAGTAGATGTTATCTCTTCTAACAGGGCAATTACAGCATTGGCTACCCAGAATTGATTTGAAATTTTAATTATAAATGTAGACAATGTTGCAAAAATTTATTCTTAACAATATATTTAGCAATTTTTATTATATATTCCTCAGGAGTCAGTCAGTCTTTTACACTATATGTTATATACATACATTAGAGGACTACAAACTTAAGGAATATTTGTCTTCAAACTAGGTTTTATAATTGATTTAGTTAAAAAATTAACACATTTTACATATTCCATTCTCGTATGTCTTGAAGTATTACATGTTGTTGATTATTTCCTTAGGTGCTTTTG
>NW_006160204.1:871845-886029 GCF_000334495.1 Tupaia belangeri chinensis
AGAAAAGACACAAGGAAAGGGAACTGGCGTTTTTTGAATAGTTATCAGGCACTAGATATTGTGCTAGTTAATGCATTTTTGCATGTAGATAGATCCTTGAATTGCTTAATTTATATTTTCCATAGAAACATTTTACTCTACTATCTGATTAAATAAGACAATATTATCAAAGCCGAAGTTATTTATGTAAAACAACAATATATAGACTACACATCAATTAAACTCAAATCAGCAAACACTCAAGTACTCTCCATTATGTTGAGTCTCACATAATGATAATTTGGGATTCCCGAATATGGTAACAAGGGTCTTTTGAGAGAAAGGTTGAGATATTTTTATCACAAATTTCATATTTCCCAAAAATGTCCATTTTCTTCCTGTAATAAAGCAACTGAAATCACCTGTTACCAACACTTAACGAACTCAACCTAATCTTTGGAGTTTCCATTGATACAGCCTTTGTTCTTGCATCCAATTTCTGATTTCTTTTTCTTCAGAAAAATAAAGGAAAAATTGTTGTCTCAGTCCTAAGGCAAACATCTCTTAGATATCTTAAATATGTTTGTTATTTAATGATTCTCAATGCAATTCTGCTTCTTAATGTATTAATAAATTTCTTTGCTTCTTAAGGCAACTCTGCAGCCTCACCATAGCAATTGTATCTTTAAGGGCTGAGTTGTTTCCTTGTGCTGCTGGGAATCTGTGCATTCACCTATCTTCCATATCCTCTGGAGGTATTCTCTGTAACTATATTAAGTTACAGTTCATTTCCGTCATCTAGGTTAAATTTTCCTTCTTTATTTTTTGCTTCTGTTTTATTTGCTCAAACCCTGCAGCTTCTATAGCTATACATTAATACAGAAACTATAGTTCTCTGGTCCATAATAAGCCATACTCTTTCCCTGACAACATGCCATGGCAACTCACTGTTCATTAAAGTAAATCTTCATCTGTTAAAATTCAACCATATCATTAGCCTTTACTTCCAGTTTTAATTCTCTTGCTCTTTTCTTTATATATACAGTTATTTTTTCCACTGAAGTTTTGAATCCCTCAAAGACATTTCATGAGACTCGGAATCAACTTCTTCCAAACTCCTGTTAATGTTGATATCTTGACCTCCCATGAATCATGAATATTCCTAATGACATCTATTAATAGAATGGTGAATTCTTTCCAGAATTTTTCAATTCGTTTTTTAAGATGTGTCAGAGGAATTATTATCTATAGCAGATTTAGCCTTACAAAATGTATTTTTCTTAAACAATAAAACTGAGAGTTGAAATTAGTCCTGATCCATGGCTGAAAATGGAGGTTGTATTTGGAGGCATGAAAACTATGTTAACCTCTTCATACATCTCTGTCAGAGCTCTGGGTGACCAGGTGCATTGTCAGTGGACAGTCATATTTTGAAAGGAATCTTTTCTTTTGAGAAGTAGCTCTCAACAGTGGGCTTAAAATATTCAGTAAACCATGCTGTAAACAGTTGTTCTTTTATCCATGTTTTGTTGTTCCATTTAGAGCATGGGGAGAGTAGATTTAGCATAATTTTTAAGAGTCCTAGGATTTTGGGAATGGTAATAAGCATTGGATTGAACCTAAAGTCACAGCTGTGTAGCTCCTAACAAGAGTTAGCCTGTCCTTTTAGGTCAGATAGTGACTTGTATTGTGAAAGTCCTAGGTGACATCTTCTTCTCTTCCAGTAGAACACTGCCTCATCTGCACTGAAAATCTTGTTTATTGTAGTCACCTTTATCAGCTATTCCAGCTAGATTTTCTGGTTGCCTTGCTGTAGCTTTTAAATCAGCACATTTTCTTTACTTTGCACTTTTATTTTATGGAAGTGGCCTCTTCCCTGGAGCTTCATGAACCAACCTCTGCTAGCTTCAAACTTCTTTTCTGATGCTTCCTCATCTTGCTCACCCTTTATAGAGCTGAATAGATGGTGTCTTTCTCTGGATTAGACTTTGGCTTAAAAAAATATTGTGGCTAGTTTGGTCTTCAGACCACTAAAACATTCACCATATCAACAGTAAGGCTGTTTCATCTTTTTATCATTAGTGTGTTCACTGAAGTAGCACACTTAAATTCCTTCAGGAACTTCCCTTTGCATTCATGATTGGCTAACTGTAAGAAGCCTAGCTTTTGGCCTATCTCAACTTTTGATGTGCCTTTCTTGCTAAATTTAATCTCGTTTGCAGTAGATTTTGATTTAAAGTGAAAGATATGTGACTCTTCCTTTTTAGTCTCCTTGTTTGCTTGTTTGTTTGTTTGTTTATATACATTCAGTCATATTGTTTAACTTACAAAGTGAACATTTCAATATGTGAACATTTTTCCCCAATCCAGTTGATCAAAATATCTTCAACACTTAACATCACACCTCATCATCCCATCAATGCTCTGCCTCTGTATCCCTCCTCCAAATATCCTTCCCTAGGCCCCACTCCTCCACACACACATATGGCATGCAGACCCATCTCTTGTGTTTGTATATCTTTTAGTCAATCAGTTTCAGTCATAAAGTTCAGACACTCGGTCTATATTAAGTGGGGACGTATAATGTCTCTCCTTCATAGCCTGGCTTGCTTCACTCAGCAGTAGATCTTCCATATTCTTCCACTTTCTGTCAAAATCCAATTTTTTTTTTTGACTGAATAGCATTCCATAGAGTATATGTGCCACAGTTTTTCAATCCATTCATCTGTATGGGGGCATTTGGTTTGGTTCCATGTCTTAGCAATTGTGAACAGTGCCACAATAAACATCGATGTGCAAGCACTTTTCCAATGAAGAATTCTTCTGTCCTTTGGGTAGATACCGAGGAGTAGGATTGCTGGATCATATGGTAGTTCTATTTGTTTGTTTGTTTGTTTGTTTGTTTTTTTGGAGAGGTTTTTGCTATAGGGCGCGTGGACACGAACCGCAGTCGACTACGTGGGAGTTCAGCGACATAGCCATTACGCTAACTGCTGGTTCCCCTATTTGTAGATTTTTGAGAATTCTCCAAATTGTTCTCCACAGTGGCTGGACCAATTTACATTCCCACCAGCAGTGGAAAAGAGTTCCCCTTTCACCACACCCCCTCCAACACCTATCATTTTTCTTTTTTTAATCTTAGACATTCTGACTGTAGTTATGTGGTACCTCATTGTTGTTTTGATCTGCATTTCCCTTACAATGAGGGATGTTGAGTATTTTTTTCATATGCCTTTTGGCTATTCATATGTCATCTTTAGAGAGTGTTTTTTTCAACTCCTTCTCCCATGGATGCCCACTTTCTCCACTCCTTTTTAAAATAGTACTGGAAGTCCTCAGAAACATAATCAGAAAAGAGGAAAGAATAAAAGGCATCCGAATAGGAAAAGAAGAAGTGAAACTCTCACTATTCGCAGGTACCATGATTGTATACATAGAAGATCCAATGGTCTCCATAAAAAAATTACTGGAAGTAATACATGATTACAGTAAAGTTTCAGGATGTAAAATCGATATACAGAAATCAATAGCATTTCTATATACAAATAACAGGGAGACTGAGATAGAACTGACTCTTCCTTTTACCTGAATATGTAGAAGTCATTGTAGGGTTTTTAATTGACCTAATTTCAAGGAATGAGAGAATAGGGAGGGAGGCCTTAGGAGAGGCACAGAAACAGTGGGATGGCCAGTTGGTTGAACAGTCAGGACACACAGCATTCATCAGTTAAGTTCACTGTCTTATATGGGTGCAACTCATGGCACCCCAAATAATAACCACATTAACATCAAAGATAACTAATGACAGAGCACCATAACCATATAATAATGGAAAACTTTCCCCACAACCTGCAAAAGAAGCAAGAATGGATTCTCCCCTAGAACTGTCAGAAAGAGCATGGCCCTCTTGACACCTCAATTTCAGCCATGTAGTGTCTAGAACTGTGAGAGGATATATGTAGATGAGACTGGGAACTTTAACCTCAGTGTTCCTTTGAATATCTTTTTCCCATGCAGGTAGCATCATCCCCTCTGTGAAAGGAATGAGCATATACTTAGAAGTATTTTAATGAGTTCACCATTAGTGAAAGTAATCATTTCTCCTTCAGACCCAAACTAGCACCTTATATTACTTTACGCCCACGCTTGACAGAGATGAATTCACCAAGAGTTTGTGTTTAATTAATGGCTTCAGTACTTGCAACTATATTAATAATTAATTTGGTTGGGTAGTTGAAGCCTGGATGCAATGGAGGACTTTGGCTAATAGGTCCTTTAATGCAGAAGTTCCTCTCATGCTACAGACAAAGGTATCTGAAGTCTCCCAGAAATGAGTATTTTGGGATAGATTTATTATGAGGAACCTGCTAAGTCACTCCTAAACACACTTTCTAACAGTGAGGAAGGTCATTCCCTTCATTAAAGATTCAGGAAATACATTGGTGAAGGTAAAGAAGGGTACTTAGAACTGAATTCCATGATTACAACTCGGAAAAAAAAATAGAATCTGGGATGACAGAACTTGGTATTGTGTAAATATCATAAGCAAAGTGGAAGCAATTAATAAAATAAACTATAAGATGCTAGGGGTAGGCCTTCAGAAGAGGACTCCTCCATGGCTGCTGAAAACTAGTGATTTCAGGGAAAAAAGAGAAATGAAGATTTTCTACTGATAATTCAGCCTCCGGCCCACAAACTCAAGTGATGGATCTAAGGGAACCATAACCAAACATCCTAATACTATAAGGTTAACATATTCCTAAATATCCACTGAATATGCTGCACAAAGGGATAAAAATGAAATGGCAAAGAGATTCCAGATCACTTCCTTTTGTGCACTCCTGAACACTCAGATTTAACTTCAAGAATTAGAAAGAAACACACCGTCCATCAGATGACTAGAAATCACCACAGGACTACAAGAAATTAATTTGGTTGGGTAGTGAAAGCAAGAAAATACCTTTCCTCTAAGGGAAAATAATAAGTACTCTTCATCCACAGACAGGTCAATGGAAATCATGAAATGTCTGACAGAGAATTTAGAATATTTATAATGATGAAGCTAACAGAGATGGAAGAGAAGAGAGACAATGAACTGTAGAAAAAAGGAGTAACTGCAGAAGAAAGGAGCTAATGAGTTCCAGGAAGTGAGGAAATTCTTTCAAGATCTAAAAGAGGAATTACACACTTTAAAATAGAATCAAAGGGACCTGTTAGAGATGAAAGATATAATACAGGAAGTCAAAATCTCCCTTGAAAGTATTAAAAGCAGGCTAGATCATACAGAAAATAGAATCTCAGATATAGAAGATAAAATTGCTGGCCTAGAAAAATCTACTACAAAGACTGAGAAAATTACTCTCAAGAATGAGAATAACATATGAGAAATACTAGATACCATCAAATGTCCAAACATCCCTATAATTGTATTCCAGAAGGCAAAAAGATTCATAAGGTTATTGATAATATATTCCTTGAAATCCTGCAAGAAAACTTTCCAAATATAGAAAGGCATTCAAATATCCAGACCCAAGAAATACAAAGGACCCCAAATAAAATCAACTCAAGATGATCTTCTCCAAGACACAGTATAGCCAGATTGACCAAACAAAGTCAAAGATACTAAGATTGGCAAGAGAGAAACAGCAAGTTACCTACAAAGGTTATCCCATCAGGCTAACAGCAGATGTCTCAATGGAAACAATGTGAGTGAGAATGGGAAAATATATTCAAAGTGTTAAGGGAAAAACAGTTTCAATCAAGAATGCTATACCCAGCAAGATTATCTTTCATATGGGAAGAAAAGACAAGAACATTCCCAGAGAAACAAAATCTGAATTTGCCAACACTAGACCATATCTCAAGGGAGTGCTATACCAGGAAATTTAAATATATGTACATATGTATGTATGTATATATAGTGTGTGTATATATATATATGTATATGAAATGTATATATATATATTGCATATGTGTGTGTATATGAAACTAGAAATGGAAAATTATTGACGATAACATGCATGATTAAACCACTATACAGTATATTCTGGATGGGAAATCACATTTTGTATACTGTGAAAATGTTTAGGAAATGAATTTACATTAATTATTTTTTAAAAATTTCAGAAAAAAAAAGCTCATGGAAATACATGTAATGGGAGAAAACATAAATGTTAAAAAGTTTTTTTTTTTTTTTTTTGAGAGAGAGGTTTTTCGCTATAGGGCGCGTGTGCTCGCCAGACAGAGAGAAGGAGACAGAGAGACAGAAAGCGAGAAATCATCCCCCAGGGGGGATGGTCACGCTGCAATCCCTTCTCCTCCATTCTCCTCTCGGGATCTCGGGCACGCACACATACGCGCCCAGCGTGTTTTAAGCCACCGGGTCTGGGACGCGAACCGTGGTTGACTACATGGGAGTCCAGCGACACAGCCATTACGCTAACTGCTGGTTCCCAATTTCAAAAAGTTTTTATACCAAAATAAATTCATACTTTAATTGTAAAATTAATTTATTAATTAATTTATTAAAAATGTATAAAAAAAAGAAAAAGAAATGAATATTGAATGTGTAAATAATAAATAATAGTAATAAAAAGTTGGTATAAGAAATACCAATGATAACATTGAATGTTAACTTCCCAGATTTAAATAGAAAGATCAGACCACAGTAACAATGCATATTCAATAGAAGAGTGATTAATTACATGAGACTGAACTAGTGAAATAGAATTTTTTCACTTTAGTCTAAAACATTACTGATTTTCTTTGATGCTTTGATTCCCATATTTAAGGATTTTTGTCTTCTCTTGAACTATTGATAGGTTCATTTACCTACTGTTTGAACTGAATCCTAACCTTTTTCCTGGCTTTAAGTTTTAAGCAAATTTCTCTTAATGTTTTTTAAATTTTGGTCTATGAAAACTAAAACTGTTATTCTTGAAATTTAAAAAATGCCTTAAAAATACTTATTAATACCTATTTAATGACTGAAGAAATCTATATAGCCCCAGCCAGGTGTTACTTTCTAGTATATTCATTTTACTCACTGAGGTTTACGCCCAAAGTCAGAGATGTGTTCATATATATGTATATATTAGCTGTGCTTGCTATTAAGAATTTTTTAATTAAGATCTTTAGTGAATCAATAACATGAAAAAAAGGCATAGAAAAAACTGTAGATATCAGAGACAGTGTGGGAGAATGGGGGTAATTGGCAGAAGGTGAGAGGTAGGGAATGAATTTAAATTAATTAATTAAAAAATGTTTTAGGAAAAAAGAGCACATGGAAATACATGTAATGGTAAAACTATGTATAGATTTCAAAAAGTGTTTATACCAAAAACTTGGCAGGGGGGGAAGCAAAATATATAAGAAAACATGTATTGTAATATCCATTAATATCCTTGATTGAGCCAATATACAATGTACTTTGGATGGAAAATCTCATTTTGTATACTATATTGATGTATAGTGAATGACTATAAGTAAGTAAATAAATTAATTAAATAAAATGAGCTATAAGGACTTCATGAAAACAGATTTTTTGACACATTTGTGACAGAAATCCACCAGTGGTTTCTTAAAAGCTATGGTTCTACTTGACATATGTGAGGAAATTATAATTTTTTTTAGTGAGAAGTCTAAATATTACTATTATTATGGGGATTCATGTAGTTTTAACTTATATCAAGACATAAGCCTATTCTCCGGCTTGGTGCTACATGGAGAAGAGCATTGAGATGTTTTGGAAAAGACCATCTAATATGGACACAGGTTAGACCATTGATGATCACCCAAGACTTTCTCAAAGAGACAAGCAACATTGCCAATGTAGGATCTAGTTCCCTGACCACTAGGCTCTAGGATCAGCCCTTCACATTATTTTGATATTTTTTATTTCCAGAATATCTGAGGATATCATTCTAAAACCTAACAAGTATAGCACAGTAATTCTCAATAAATATTTGTAGAATTAGTATTCATAAACATCATTTTCTTTTTAGAGGTTTTTTGCTTCAGGGCACATGTGCTTGCTGAGAATAGAGAAAGAGAAACAGACAATGAAAGGTAAAGTAAGAAATCATCCTCCAGGGAGACTGGCCACATTGCAATCCCTTCTCCTCCCAGGATGTTGGACACACATGCATGTGGACCTGGTATGATTTTCAAGCCACCAGGTCTGGGACTCAAACTGCAGTTGGCCATGTGGAAGTCCAATGACATAACCACATGGTCCCAACATCATTATTTTTTGAAGCACTTGCTCATGTACAATTGAAACTTGTACTAAATCGTATCTTTGAAATACCTCTTTAAGGTACTAATCCTCTAATGTTAGCATGTTTAATTTGTAAATATGAGCATCTTTTTGCATGAGGAAAGATAGGATCCTAAAGGTAAAGCAAGCTTAATGAGAACACCAAAGCTAGTCAGCTGAAAGATTGAGATCAAATGTAAATACTATCTGCCATAATAGAGACTTTTCTATCTTTCTATCATGTGAAACATCCTTTTATTTAGAATTTGCATCATCAGTACATTGTATTTTAATCTTAGTAATGAACAGTATTATACAAAAAGTGTTAAAAGTCTGGTTAGTTCTTATGGTGCTGGTGTTGGCACATACCACTTTTGGTAAATTATATAATCCACCCCACACAAGTACTAAACCTGGCAATCCCTCTTTTCATTCTCCAAATATTTCTATCATAGATCCATTAATAAGAGTGATTTTTATGACAGTCTGTGAATTGGCAAAGCATCAAGAGTACTAAAATCAGATTATTTTTTTCTTGGCTGTTTTTTATTTCATTTCCTCATTTCTTTTTTATGAGATTGGTTTATGTTATTTGATTTCTCATTAAATTTTATTTGTGGGTTTATTTTATGATTTCTTAAATGTGCCAAGATTCCCTTAGTGCAAGTGATAGTAAAAAGATGGATTGCTTTGAGGAGACAGTTTATTTGAGAAAAAAATGTGTCTATATGCTTTTCTACCAAGAACATTCTGTTATATTTATTGTTTTAAGAATAACCTAAGGATCTCTAGGGTCTAAATTTTGTTTGGATTCTTTTAAAGCCATTCTTTATATCATCTTATGTACAAGCAAATAAAATTTAGATTTATAAATGTTTCTTGTTTCCAATTTTACCATTTATTACTAGGGCTTATAGAAGTGAATGATAGATTCAGAATCAGCTATAGGGTGGAAAATAATTGGACATCTTGGAACAGTTACTTTTTTAATAAAATGGGAATAATAATATTAACTATCTGTTCTATGTAGGACCGCCGTGAAAGTCAAATTAACAAATATTAATGAAAATATTTGGAAATAAGAAAACACTCTAATTGTTGTCATTGCCATTCTCCTTTCCATTGAAACTTGGTATATATAGTGGTCATCACTATTTGCACTTGTTTCACATGGTTTGACTGATTTTCTCTGACTTTCCTTTTCCTTAGTTCCCATGGGAAGTGAGTGTTTGGTTTCATTTTATATCACTAAGCATGGTACTTCATAGGATTATTGTACTTCACGACTTAACATTTTAGAAACTCCACAGCAAGTTAAAAGAATGGTGATTTAGTTGTTCAATATAGGACAATGAACTCTGGTGTAACCATTGAGTTATAGCAGAGAATTTACTTATGTACCTTATAGGATCAAAGGTGAGTAAGTAAAATGATGTGGACTTGCTTTATATTTTAAAATTTATGTAGTTATGTTTGAATAATACTGATTTTAAAAAATTATTCCTTATTTCCACAAGCTTTATATTATGCTTTTAAAATAAATAACATGTTAAATATATAATGCTAGATGATCAAATCACTCTGAAATGTGGTCTTCCTGCTTATAGGAGAAATTCTTGAGAGCCTTCAGATTCTGAAAAATGGGGTATGGTGTATATGTGGGTATATATTGACCATTTTTATAGGTATTCCAGAGTTTTAGTCTGATTCTTTGAAGCACCACTATCTAGCAAAGTATGAAGTCCACTATTTTTTAAGTTTGGAAAAGCTAAACTACACAATACCTGCTTCTTTTCTTTTCTTTCTTTTTTTTTGGAGAAGTTTTCTCTATAGGGCGCGTGCGCTCGCCAGACAGACAGAGAGAGACATAGAGACAGAAAGCGAGAAATCACCCCCAGGGGCGATGGTCATGGCGCAATCCCTTCTCCTCAATTCTCCTCTCGGGATCTTGGGCATGCACGCACACGCGCCCGGTGTGAGTTTTAAACCACTGGGTCCGGGATGCAAACCGCGGTCGACTACGTGGGAGTCCAGCAACATAGCCATTACACTAACTGCTGGTTCCCCCCTGCTTCTTTTCTTTAGGTGTTAGTTAAAAGGAAAAAAATATATAAGCCTAGTCAAAAATGACAATAAAATGTCTTTCAACACCACAACATGTGGAAGTCATTCTTCTAATTTGTTTCACATTGGACTATGGTTAAAGGGCACTAAAATTTTTTTAAAAACAATCTGACACATTCTGTCTCTTAATTGTATACTCAGATTATTTTAGCATAAAGTTATTATAAATTAGATATAACCTATCACTTTGTTTTTTAATGTTATGTTTTTAAAGTTTGCTCATTCTTTTCTTTTTCTGATTTCTTTAGGACTGTGTGTATTATTTCATTTTATCTCATTTATTGGCTTATTTGGTAATTATTTTTAGAAAAACTGATTTATGGATTATGGTGTAAATCTTTCATTTAACACAATCTGCTTTTAAGTATTATAAGACTTCATGTATTATAGGATGACTTTAACGCACACACTTCCAATTTCCTCTCATGCCATCTTTGGGCTACTACTGTCATACATTTTACTTTATATGACTATAATCCCATAATGTATTTATTTATCTTTACTTTCTCTTTAGAAAGTGTATAAATTTTAAAGAAGATTTAACAGTTAGAAAAATTATATTCTATATTTTCTCACACATTTATTATCATAGAAGTTCTTTATCTTATGTATAGACCCGCATTTCCATGTGGGAAAATGTTTCTTCTTCCGAAAAGATGTCATTTCTTGGAGTCCACTCTGCTAGTGGTGAACTCATTCATGTTCTTTTTGTATATCCCTTTTTTTTGCCCAAACTTGAAAAATGTACATAAAAACAGTACCTGGAAATTTATAGCGATAAATATCCACATTAAAAGAGAGGAAAAAGTATCTTTTTTTTCTTTTTTAGAGTTTTTTTGCCTTAAGTGCATGCACTTACTAGAGAGAGACAGACAGAAATGGGAAGGAAGTGAGAAACCACTCCTCAGGGAGATGGCTACACCATCCTTTCTCCTCCTTTCTCTTCCTGGGATCTTGGGCACCAGGCACATGTGATTTTCAAGCCACCAGGTACAGGACTTGAACCATGGGCATCTTTCTGGGAATCTAGCAATGCAACTGCTATGCCATCTGTTGGCCCCTAGCAAAGATATCTAAATAATCTAATTCACTAAAAATATTAGAATGAACAAATACGGATCAGTGAAGTTACAGTACACAAGATCAGTTTTTGAAAATTAACTTTATTTCTATACATTTGTAATACACATTCTAAAAACAAAATCTTCCTCAACCAGATAGAGTAAATATGAAAATCCTACAACTAGTGCCGACTAAAAGCTTCCATCATAAGATCAAGAAAATGACAAAGCAAATCCACATAGAAATTTCATGCTTGGATCTTCTTCTACTCCTTACTTTGCACAACTAATAAGCCCCAAACTTATTTAAAATTCAAACTATTTCCTTCCACAGTGCTTCCCTTCTTTGAGATATGCCATTGTGATATGGGACACAGTCCTTTTTTAATTTTTAATTTTTATTTTTATTATCATCATAATCTTCTTTATACTACATTGGATTACATATAACTTTACAGTTTATTACATTGCTTTTTCAAAAGGGAATGCCATGCATGTCAGTCAATACAGAGACATTAATCTCCCTGCTTCATCATTCAATATTTGATGCTTTTTCAAAATCATGCTTATACAAAGCATGTCTATCTATCTATCTATCCTTTATACTATATATACTATATATAAATACTTTTTTAACAAATTGGAGATAATAAGAGGAAAATGATAATGGATCTTCATAAGACTGAATGTTAGACTATATTGTAAGAATACACTGGACATTCTCATTAATCACAATTTTCTTATTGGTGACATTATACTCTGTGTCCATTCACTGCTTGTCGTACAGCATTTTTTATCTCTTCTCTTTCTGTATACCTGTATCCCTGTTAATTTATTATGCAGTCTGGCTTATGTACATTTTGTTTTACTGCTTTTTTCTAAACTGTCTGACTGGAGAGAGGTAGAAAAAAAGAAAAGACCTTTTACATGTTTTACATTCAAAGTGGCCTATCAAGATATTTCATTAAATTAAAGCCATTTACTCCAGACAGGAAATGTCTCTTTTCTTTAGGCACCGAAGCCAGCATTTTAAAAAGTCTCTGACACACAGACAACTATCTGTAGCATTCCCTTCCAATGGCTGCTCTTGATTATGACATAAACTCCAGATTTCTTAGAGAATGAGATTCTAAGTCTATATCCAATCTAATCTTCTCTTAAATTCCCTTCTATATTTTGTGCTTCAACTTTTTGAAGAATTCATGTTTAGGACACATTATTAATTTCTTCTTTTTAGTCCCCAAGTGGAAAAATGTGGTCTCATTTCTGATCTATAACTCTTAGTTTACCCCACTAAACAAAGTGAATTCTAATACTGACTTAAAAGTCTTTTCTTAACCAGAGTATGTAGCTCTTGTGTATATTTTATTTTTCATACCTCAGCACCAAGGTGTTCTAAATTTACTGGCCCTTATTTTGGCTCAATAATTATTTATTAATTAGTAGTTATTATAAATATTTCATGAACTCATGAGTTACCCTAGTGACCTTTGGATCTTTTTTTTAATTAATTAATTAATGAAAAAAAGTTTTTTAGAGGTTTTTGCCATAGGGTGCATGCGCTCGCCAGACAGACAGAGAGAGACATAGAGACAGAAAGCGAGAAATCACCCCCCAGTGGGGGATGGTCACGCCGCAATCCCTTCTCCTCCATTCTCCTCTTGGGATCTTGGGCACGCACACACACGCACCCGACGTGAGTTCTAAGCCACCGGGTCCAGGATGCGAACCGCAGTTGACTACATGGGAGTCCAGCAATATAGCCATTACGCTAACTGCTCGTTCCCACCTTTGAATCTTTATCTCTGTCAGTACCTCCCAGTTTCAAATGGTATTTTGAGATGTATCTAGCTTCAAATTTCATTCCAGATCTTTACTAGATCTATGTCTTTAGGCAAGTTACCCAGCTTTTGCAACCTAATATTATCCCTGTAAAATTATCATTAAGGCACCAGCAGTTGGTGTAATGACTATGTCTCTGGACACCCATGTAGTTGACTGCAGGAGTACCTTAAACTCATGCCAGGTGTGCATATGTGTGTACCCAAGATCCAGAGAAGAGAATGGAGGAGAAGGGATTGCAACATGGCCATTGCCTCTCGAGTGTGATTTCTCGATTTCTGTCTCTGGCTCTATCTTTCTGCAAAGCGCACGTGCCCTATAGCAAAAATAACTCTTAAAAAGTTATCATTATAATAGTACAAACACAATAGACTTAAAAATGAGTAGATAATAATATATTTTAGCATTATCTAATAAATATGAGAGGTCTTCAAAAGGTTCATAAGAAATGTGCATTATGAAAAAACTATGCATGGATTTCAAATATTTTTGCACCAAAATAAATTCATACTAACTTTTTATAATATGTCCAAACAGGGTCTAATTTGAGACACTTAAAAGGATAAGATTTTGGAGCCAGTAGGTGGGACAGTGGTTAAAGTGTTGTAATCCCACATGGTCAACCATGGCTTGAAGCCTGGGCCTCGTAGCTTGAAAATCATGCCTGACATGTGTGTATGCATGCCCAAAATCCCAAGAGAAGAAGGGAGGAGAAGGGATTATGGCATGGCCATTCCCTTGGGGGGAGATTACTCACTTTTATTCTCACTCTCTTTCTCTGGTGAGTGCACACTCCCTATAGCAAAAACCTTTAGAAAAACTGTGGCACATATACTCAATGGGATACTATTCATCCATTAAAAAAAAAAAAAAAAAAAAAAAAAAAAACCCCGGCTTTTTAAAGGAAGGGGGTAAAAAAGG
>NW_006160204.1:886606-894098 GCF_000334495.1 Tupaia belangeri chinensis
AAAAAAAAAACAAAAAATGATATAAGTGTTGGCGGAGGTGTGGTGAAAGGGGAACTCTCTTACACTGCTGGTGGGAATGTAAATTAGTCCAACCACTGTGGAGAACCATTTGGAGATTCCTCAAAAATCTAATAGAACTACCATATGATCCAGTAATCCCATTTCTTGGCATCTACCCAAAGGACAGAAGAATTTCTCATTGGAAAAGTGCTTGCACATCGATGTTTATTGCGGCACTTTTCACAATTGCTAAGACGTGGAACCAACCCGAATGCCCCAGTATGGCTGAATGGATTGAAAAACTGTGGCACATATACTCTATGGAATACTATTCAGCCATTAAGAACAACAAAACCCTGACTTTTGACAGAAAGTGGAAGAATATGGAAGATTTACTGCTGAGTGAAGCAAACCAGGCTATGAAGGAGAGTCACTGTATGTCCCCACTTAATATATGCCAAATGTCCACACTCTATAACTGAAACGGACGGGCTAAATGATGTACAAACATAAGAGGTGGATGTGAATGCCAGATGTGGTGTGTGTGGAGGAGTGGGGCCTGGGGAAAAACATTTGAAGTAGGGATACGAAGACAGCATTTTTGAGACAGGGAGGTAGTGCTGTTATATTTTTATCAACTCAACCAGGGAGAAATGTTCACATATTGAAATGATCACCCTGTAATTGAATGTATTAAAAAATGTAAATAAAAAAACCTGATTAGTAAAAACTAAAAAAAAAAGAAGAAAAAAATTGAATTTGAAGAAAATGTCTGTACCATGTGTGTCAAAACTGTCATGCCAAGATCAGCTGTAGCCAAGAACAGAGTTTAGATGAAAATTTTAAATTAGTAGGATCAAGATCCTGACACATTTATTTAAAAGAATTGTAATAAAGGACATTACTTTATCAGTATGATTTTTGAAGACAAAGCACAACAAAACAAGGGCTACCCAGAAGTGGAAACGGTCAAGTCAAAAGAAAAGCAGACCATTCAAAAGCAAAGTGTAGGGCTACAGCTTTTTGGGATGCTCAAGATATTTTGTCTGTTGACTTTCTGAGTGGGGTGGGCTGTGGTTGTTGAAGTTTTGTACGATGCGATTCAGTTATGTGTGCCGTGGTCTAAATGAGGTGTGCTGGGGGTCACAGTGGGGTGTGCTGTGGATCTCAGTGAATTGTGCTGTGGATCTCAGTGATGTTTGCTGTGGGTCTCAGTGAGGTTTGGGTCTGAGTGGGGTGTGCTGTGGGTCACAGGTTTGTGCTGTGGGTCTCAGTGATGTCTGCAGTGGTCTCACTGAGGTGTGTTGTGGGTTGCAATGTGAGCAGAAGTGGGGTGTTCTGTGGATCTCAGTGAATCGTGCTGTGGGTCTCTGAGGTTTTCTGTGGGTCTCAGTGAGGTTTGGGTATGAGGGGTGTGCTGTGGGTCACAGTTTTGTGCTGTGGATCTCACTGATGTGTTCTGTGGTCTCACTGAAGTGTGGAGAGAGTCGCAATGGGGTGTGCTGTTTGTTAAAGTGGGGTGTGCTGTGGATCTCAGTTAAGTGTGCTGTGGATCTCAGTGAGGTTTGTGCCTGAGTGGGATGTGCTATGTGTTGTAGGTTTGTGCTGTGAGTCTCACTGAGGTTTGCTGTGGGTTTAAGTGAGGTTTGGTTCTGAGTAGGGTGTGCTGTGGGTTGCAGTTTTGTGCTGTGTCTTTCAGTGATGTGTGCTATGGTTTCAATGAGGTGTACTGTGGGTCACAGTGGGATGTGCTGTGGATCACAGTGAATTGTGCTGTGGGTCTCAGTGAGGTTTGGGTCTGACTGGGGTGTGCTGTGAGTTTAAGTTTTATGTGGTGAGTTTCAGTGATGTGTGCAGTGGTCTCAATGAGGTGTGCTGTGGGTCTCAGTGGGGTGCGCTCTTGGTTAAATTTGGGTGTGCTGTGGGTCTCAGTGAATTGAACTGTGGATCTCAGTGAGGTTTGCTGTGGATCTCAATGAGGATTGTGTCAGAGTAGGGTGTGCTGTGGGTTGCAGGTTTTTTTGGAGAGGTTTTTGCTATAGAGTGTGCACACTCACCAGAAAGACAGAGAGAGAGACAGAGAGACAGAGAGCGAGAAGTCACCCCCACGGGGTTGGCCACATCGCAATCCCTTCTCCTCCATTCTCCTCTCAGGATCTTGGGCACACAAACGCACGCACCTGAAGTGAGTTTATGCCACCGGGTCCAGGACTCAAACTGCAGTCAGCTACATGGGAGTTCAGCAACATAGCCATTATGCTACTTGCTGATCCCTGGGTCATAGTTTTGTGCTGTGAATCTCATTGATGTGTGTGGTTGTCTCACTGGGGTATGCTTTGGGTCACAGTGGGGTGTGCTGTGGATCTCAGTAAATTGTGCTGTGGGTCTCAGTGAGGTCTGCTGTGGGTCTCAGTGAGGTTTCTGAATAGGGTATGCTGTGCATTGAAGATTTGTGTGGTGGGTTTCATTGATGTGTGTGGTGGTCTCACTGAGGTGTGCTGTGTGCCACACTGGGGGGGGTGCTGTGGGTTAAAGTGGGGTGTGCTGTGGATCTCAGTGAATTGTGTTGTGGATCTCAGGAAGGTTTCCTCTGGGTCTCAGTGAGGTTTTGGTCTGAGTGAGGTGTGCTGCGGGTTGCAGTTTTGTGCAGGGGGTTTCAGGGATGTGTGTGGTAGTCTCAATGAGGTGTGTGGCTGGTTGAAGTGGGGTGTGCTGTGGCTTAAAATGGGGTGTGCTTTGGGTCACAGTGAATGGTATTGTGGTTGTCAGTGAAGTTTGCTGTGGGTATCAGTGAGGTTTGAGTCTAAGCTGGGTGTGTTGTGAGTTGCAGTTTTGTGTGGTGGTTTTCAGGGATGTGTGTGGTGGTCTCAAAGAGTTGTGCTGCTGGATACAGTGTGGTATGCTGTGACTTAAAGGGGAATGTACTTTGGGTCCAGTGAATGGTGCTGTGGGCCTCAGTGAGGTTTGGGTCTGAGTAGGTTGTGGTGTGGGTCTCAGATTTGTGTGGTTGGTTTCAGGGATGTGTACGGTGGTCTAAATGTCCTGTGCTGCTGTTCACAGTGGAGTGTGTGATGGCTTAAAGTTGGGTGTAGTTTGGGTCCAGTGAATGATGCTGTGGGTCTCAGTGAGGTTTGGTTCTGAGTGGGTTGTGCTGTGGGTCTCAGGTTTCTGTGATCGGTTTCAGGGATGTGTACGGTGGTTTAAATGTCCTTTGCTGCTGATCATAGTGGAGTGTGCCATGGCTTAAAGTGGGGTGTGCTTTCGGTCCAGTGAATGGTACTATGGGTGTCAGTGAGGTATGAGACTTAGTGGTGTGTGCTGTGGGTCTCAGGTTTGTGTGGTGTGTTTCAGGGATGTGTGTGGTGGTCTCAATGAACTGTGCTGCCTGTCACAGCGGGCTGTGCTGTGACTTAAAGTGGGGTGTGCTTTGGGTCCAGTGAATGATGCTGTTAGTTTCAGTGAGGTTTGCTGTGGGTCTCAGTGAGGTTTGGGTCTGAATGGGGTGTGTGTGTGTCGTAGTTTGTGTGCTAGGTTTCAGGGATGTGTGTAGTGGTCTCAATGTAGTTGCGCTAATGGTAGCAGTGGAGTGTACCCTGGCTTAAAGTGGGGTGTGCTTTGGGTCACAGTGAATGGTTCTGTCGGTCACAGTGAGGATTGCTATGGGTCTCAGTGAGGTTTGGGTCTGAGCATGGTGTCCTGCTGGTTGCAGTTTTGTGTGGTGGGGTTCAGTGATGTTTGCAGTGCTCTCACTGAGTTGTAATGTGGGGCTTCAGGGGGTGTGCTTTGGGTTAAAGTGGGGTGTGATGTGGGTCTCAGTGAATTGCACAGTGAGTCCCTGTGAGGTTTGCCGTGGGTCTCAGTGAAATTTGGGTCTGAGTGTGTTGTGTTGTGGTTCGCAGTTTTGTGCTGTGGCTCTCACTGATGTGTGCTGTGGTCTCAATGTGGTGTGATGTGGGTTACAGGGAATGTGCTGTGGGTTAATGCTGGATATCCCGTGGATCTCAGTGAATTGCACTGTGGGTCTCAATGAGGTTTGCCGTGGGTCTCATTAAGGTTTGGGTCTTAGTGGGGTGTGCTGTGTGTTACAGTTTTGTGTGGTGGATTTGAGCGATGTGTGTAGTGGTCTTACTGAAGTGTGCTGCAGGTCTCAGTCAGGTGTGCTGTGGGTTAAAGTCAGGTGTGCTGTTGGTCTCAGTAAATTGTTCTGTGGGTCTCAGTGAGGTTTGGTTCTGAGTGTGGTGTACTGTGGGTCACAATTTTGTGCGGTGAGTTTCCATGATATGTGCAGTAGTCTCACTGAGTTGTGATGTGGGTCATGGTGGGGTGTGCTGTGGGTTAAAGTGGGGTGCACTGTGGGTCTCAGTGTCTTGTACTGTGGGTCTCATGGAGGTTTCCTGTTGGTCTCAGCAAGGTTTGGGTCTTAGTGGAGTGTACTTTGGGTCACAGAGTAGTGTGCTGCGGGTTAAAGTGGGGTGTTTTGTGCATTTCAGGGAATTGTACTATGGGTGTCAGTGAGGTTTCTTGTGCATCTCAGTGAGGTTTGGGTCAGAGTAAAATGTGATTCTGGTCACAGTTTTCTCCTGTGGTTCTCAGTGATGTGTGCCTTTTTCTCACTGAGGTGTGCTGTTGGATGTAGTGGGGTGTGTTGTGGTATAAAGTGGGGTGTTCTGTGGATCTCAGTGAATTGTGCTGTTTGTCTCAGTGAGTTATGTTGTAGGTCTGAGTGAGGTTTGTGTTGGACTGGTGTGTCTGTGGGGCAGAGATGTGTACGCTGGGCTCACTGTGGTGTGCTGTGGGTTGCAGTGGTTTGTGCTGTGGATCTCAGTGAATTGTGCTTTGGGTTCAGTGATGTTTGCTGTGGGTCTCAGTGAGGTTGGGTCTGAATGGGGTGTGCTGGGAGGTCGCAGTTTTGTACTGTGTGTCTTAGTGATGTGTGCAGTGGTGTGGGCTTTGGGTTAAAGTAAGGTGTGCTGTGGATCTCATTAAATTCTGTTGTAGGTTTCTTTGAGGTTTGCTGTGGGTTTCAGTGAGGTTTGGGTCTGAGTTGGGTATGCTGTGGTTCACAGTTTTTTGCTGTGTCTTTCACTGATATGTGCTGTGGTCTCAATGAGTTTTGATGTGGGTCACAGAGGGGTGTGCTGTGGATCTCAGTGAATTGTGCTGTAGGTCTCAGTGAGGTTTGCTCTGGGTGTCAGTGGAGTTTGGGTCTGAGTGAGGTGTGCTATGTTTCTCAGTTTTGTGTTGTGTTCTCAAGTAGGTGTGCTGAGGGTTGCAGTGGGGTGTACTGTGGGTTAAATTGGGGTGTGCTGTGGGTGTCAGTGAATAGTGCTGTGTGTCTCAGTGAGGTTTGCTGTGGGTCTCAGTGAGGTTTGGGTCTGAGAAGGGTGTGCTGTGTGTCGCAGTTTTGTCTGGTGGGTTTCAGTGATGTGTGCAGTGGTCAAACTGAGGTGTGATGTGGGTCACAATGGTGTATGCCTTGGGTTAAAGTGGGGTGTGCTGTGGGTCTCCGTGAATTGTACTGTGGGTCTCAGTGTGGTTGGCCATGAGTTTCAGTTATGTTGGGTCCGAGTGGGGTGTGTTTTTTGTCCCAGTTTTGTGTTGTGGGTCTCACTGTTTTGTGCTGTGGTATCAGTGAGGTGTGATGTGGGATGCAGAGGGTTGTACTGGGGTTAAAGTGGGGTGTGCTGTAGATCTCAGTGAATAATATTGTGGGTTGCATTGATATTTGCTGTGGGTCTCAGTGAGGTTTGGGTCTGAGTCGGGTGTGCTATGTGTCGCAGTTTTGTGCTGTGGGTCTCATTGATGTTTGCTGTTGTCTCAGTGATGTGTGATGTGGGTTGCAGAGGGGTGTGCTGTGCATTGAAATGGGGTGTTCTGTGGATCTCAATGAATAGTGCTGTGGTCTCAGTGAGGTTTGCTATGGGTCTCAGTGAGGTTTAGGTCTGAGGGGGTGTGCTTTATATCTCTGTTTTGTGCTATGGGTTTCACTGATGTGTGCTATGGTCTCAATGAGGTGTGATGTGGGTCACAGAGGTGTGTGCTGTGGGTTAAAATGGGGTGTGCCATGTATTTCAGTGAATTGTGCTGTGGGTCTCAGTGAGGTTTGCTGTGGGTCTCAGTGAAGTTTGCTTCTGTGTGGGGTGTGTTGTGTGTCTCAGTTTCGTGTTGTGGGTCTCACTGATGTGTGTTGTGGTCTCAAAGAGGTGTGTTTAGGGTCGCAGTGGGGTGTGCTGTGGGTCTCAGTGACTAGTACTGTGGTCTCAATGATGTTTGAGTGTGAATGGGGTGTGCTGGGGGGTCACAGTTTTGTGCAGTGGGTCTCAGTGATGTGTGTGGTGGTCTCACTGAGGTTTGATGCTGGCCGCAGTGCTGTATGTTGTGAGTTAAAGTGGGGTGTGCTGTGGGTCTCAGTGAATTGTACTGTGTGTCTCAGTGAGGTTTGCAGTGGTTCTCAGTGAGGTTTGGGTCTCAGTGGGGTTTGATATATGTATGTCACAGTTTTGTTCTGTGGGTCTCACTGATGTGTGGTGTGGTTTCAATGAGGCTTGCTGTGGTTGCAGTGGAGTGTGCTATGGATCTCAGTAAATTATGCTGTGGGTCTCAGTGAGGTTTGCTGTGGGTCTCAGTGTGGTTTGGGTCTGAGTGGGGCTTGCTTTGGACTGTAGATTTGCACTGTTTATGTCAGTGATGTGTATGACCTACAGCACATCTTGAGACTACCAAAGACATCACTGATACCCACAGCACAAAACTTTGACCCACAGCACAATCCTCTCAGACCCTAACCTGACTGAGACACACAGGAAACCTCAATAATACCTACAGCACAATTTATTGAGATCCACAGCACACCCCACTTTAACCCACCACACACTTCTCTGTGACCCACAGCACACCCCAATGCGACCCACAGAACACCTCAGTGAGACCACAGCACACATTACTGAGACCCACAGAATAAAACTTTAATGCACAGCACACCCCACTCAGACCCAAACCTGAGACCCACAGCAAACCTCACTTACACCCACAGCACACATCACTGAGAACCACAGCAAAAATGTCGACCCACAACACCCCCCACTCAGACCCAAACCTCACTGAGACCCACAGCACAATTCACGCTGATCCACAGCACACCCCACTTTAACTTACAGCACACCCCACTGCTTTCCACAGCAAACCTCAGTGAGACCAGCGCTCACATCACTGATACCCACAGCACAAAACTGTGACCAAGAGCACAGCCCACTCAGACCCAAACCTCACTGAGACCCACAGCACATCTCACTGAGACCCACAACATACCCACTGTGACATGTATGCCTGATATGTACAATGGGGTTCCAAGATATAAACCAGGACCTTCCTGTTCGGGTCCAGTTGCATTAATACTGTACCATCTGGCTCCAGTTCTCTTTATTCTTTTTTTTTTTTTCATTTTTCTTTTTCTTTTTTCTTTTCTTTTCTTTTCTTTTTTTTTTTTTTTGTG
>NW_006160204.1:894111-914417 GCF_000334495.1 Tupaia belangeri chinensis
TTTTTTTTTTGAGAGGTTTTTCGCTATAGGGCGCATGCGCTCGCCAGACAGACAGAGAGAGACATAGAGACAGAAAGCGAGAAACCACCCCCCAGGGGGGATGGTCACTCCGCAATCCCTTCTCCTCCGTTCTCCTCTCGGGATCTTGGGCATACACGCACATGCGCCCGGCGTGAGTTTTAAGCCACCGGGTCCGGGATGTGAACCGCGGTCGACTATGTGGGAGTCCAGCAACATAGCCATTACACTAACTGCTGGTCTGCAGTTCTCTTTATTCTAACCCCTCATTTGACTCATCAGGAAATCCTGTGGCCTTCAACTTTGAATCCCTAAATTGTTTCCACTTTTGCTATATCTACTCCAACTTTGTAGGCCTCGTCCGTGCCAGTATGACTTCTTACCTGGCGCATTATCACTCTCAGGCACCTAATTCTTCTGCTTCATACACTGTTTATTCTAGGACATCTTATTACTAATACAGCAATCAGAATAATTTATAATATTAGCTAACTGGGTCATTTCTTCAGTGCTTTCATATCTCACCTCAATTTATAGATTTACAATGGTCTATAATGTCCCATATGATCATAAGGTCTGTCCACAGTCATCATCCATCACCTCTGATATGTTACCATGTATGTTTTGTCTATTTTTTCTATCTTCCAGTCAAACTGTCCTCACTGTTCCCTACATACTCTAGGGATACTTTCCCATAGTATTTCTATGTTTACCATTTCTTCTGGTTGTAATACTGCTCCTAAAGTTATCTGTGTAGCTTATTCCTTTGACTGTGTTACACCTTCACTCAGATCTCACCTTCTCAAAGTCTTTCTTGCTACTCCAACTGGTGAGAAATTCCCCATCATTTCTATCAATACTTCAATACTCTTGATTTCTCTATTGTGATTTACTCTATTCATTTGCACTTATTACTATTACATAATGAAAACATATTTACTCATCTTTTACATTGTATAGCTCTTCCCTCTCCATTATAACATAAGCTCCATGGTGGCATATACATATTATTCAATAGGGACCAGGGGTTGACATAATGGCTATATCACTGCACTCCTATGTAGCCAACTGCAGTTCAAATTCCAGGCCCAGTAGCTTAAACTCATGTCAGGCGCATGTGCGTGCGTGCCCAAGATACCAAGAAGAGAATGGAGGAGAAGGAATTGTGGTGTGGCCATTCCCCCTGGGGGGTGATTTCTCGCTTTCTGTCTCTCTGTCTCTGTCTGTCTTTCTGGCATGTGCACACGCCCTATAGCAAAAACCTCTAAAATTTTTTTTCAATAAATGGTTGCTGAGTAATTGCTGAGTAATTTTTTTAAAGAAAAGGTAAACAAATTCTTTTTAACAGTACGTGAGGTGAATAGATGTACAGTTGAAAGCCACCATAAAAATATGGCATAAACATAACTTTACAGTCCTCCAATTTTTCCATTTTTAGGGGAGCGACTCACTAAAGTTTTTTTTGTCAAAATATAAGTTTTTTTACTTGAAACATTGATGTAACAATCTTCTAAGTTTCTAAAATTTACATGATGACTAAATAAGATAGCTTATATAATGCTTGACATTATAGTATATGTATAATAATGCTAGTTTTCATTGTTCAGTGTGTGTGTGGGGGAGAATAATTTAGAAAATGGTGTTAATATAATTAGGGTTTGCATCATCAAGATATTATTAGTTTGAAGAGAATTAACAAGTCTACAAAAATCATAGAAATTTGAAGTTGAAGGAAACAGACTGTTTATCCTAAACATCTCATTTTAGAAAAGAAAAAGTGAAATCTGATGAAATGATTTGTGATGTAGTTGAATGTATAATTTAAGTCTCCTGAATCCTAGTGTAGTGTTCTTTGTAATCACAATAAAATAAGACCATAAAAATACTCATTTTGTCACATGTGTCGGCATGAAAAGCTAAAGCCTGTCTCCCAAGTTCTTTAGGGGTGGAATTTAACCATTGGATATACTAAGGGTAACAGGTAGCTAGACCTTTCAAAATCATGAGAATAAGGAAAAGTCTAGAACACGTATACTTTATTTTCTCCTCTTACCTTTAGACAGACTGGTGTGACAGTAAAGGAGAAATTCACTTGGCATTCAGTCTTTGGCATCCCAGAGAAGAATCTCTAGCTGAGCAATAACTAAAGAACACCATTCTTCAAGGTTTGCAGCTGTGAGATAATCATAAGTCTGGGAACAAGCTGATCCAGGAAGCTGAGAGCAAAATGTTTCCAATTCCTGAGAACTACATTTGTCTTATAATGACCACAGTTGTCTCAGTGTCATTTTACTTAAAAGATGGTATTTTTGCTGAATGCAGTCGGGGAAGGTAGAGCCAGCCTCAAAGATGCGATTACCATTGCCCTGCAATTGTGTAGGCAGGTTAACTGGTCAGGCTGTTCCTTTAGATTTGATTATTTTAAAAATAGAAAGATATAAAAGATAACTATAGCCCTGTTGCCAACTGCATTGGAAAAGATACGGTCAATCTTCTCTTTTGTACTTAGCAGAAACACTAGTGATGTCATCTCAGGGGTGGGGGAGGCTTATTGTTAAGATGTAATCAGTATGGCCTGAGGGTCCTGTAAAATGCAGTCTTTTCTTAAGAAAGTGAAAGTATTCCAAAAAGCCCACTTGTCTTCTTTCAATGAGAAACTATTCCTTTTCCATGCCTGTAACATCTACTGGTTTTTTATATATATATATATATATATATATATATATACTTAACTAGACTCCTAATTTCTTTAACTATTCATCTACTTCAAATGCAACTTAAAAAGATAAAAAATATCTCTGTCGAAGTATATATTCTAAACGTTGCCTATCCTGTTCTTCACTGTCAAACCCAAAGTAGTACTATGAAAGACAAATTATATAAAAATTATACATAGCTTGACTGAATTATTAATTTTCTAATGTGAATTCTTAGAACTTGCTGCCAATCACTGTGACGGAGAGAGGATCATTGTGCTCTGTAATTTGTCATCAAGTATTAAAGCCTTGTTCTTTCAATGAACTAAGAGAAACTATACAGAGAAAATATTTAGAGAGAATAAGAGGGTCAAGAGATATTTACGTTTTGGGGTCATTGTCTGCAATTCAATTTGACTCTGTCTTATTATATGGGATAATTTTATCATTTCTGAATGAAAATTAAACCCAGAAAGACTTTTTTTTTAAGAGGTTTTTGCTATAGGGTGCATGCACTCACTGGAAAGACAGAGAGATAGAGAGACAGAAAGCGAGAAATCATCCTCTAGGGGGGATGGCCACACCGCAATCCCTTCTCCTCCATTCTCCTCTTGGGATCTTGGGCACGCATGCACACGCCCCCAGCGTGAGTTTAAGCCACTGGGTCCAGGACTTGAACTGCAATCGACTACATGGGCGTCCAGAGACATAGCCACTACGTTAACTACTGGTCCCAAGACTGTTGTTATTAAGAAGTATATTACCTTTGTGTCTGTCTTGTCCCTGTTTTCCACTGTGTTGTCATTTGCTAATTCCCATGATCAGTTTCAGTGATGCATTGAGTTCTCTGGGATATATCTGCTCCAGGTTTAAATTAGCATTCTAGGAAATATGTCAGTTACATCTTATACGAGTTGAGGGTTATAATTTTCATCGTATACAGAACTGCCACCTAGTGGCAGAAGGCAGGTTAGGAACAAGAGGAAAAGACTAAGTGGAATAAAAAATGTAATGACAAGATTTATAGAACAATCATTTACTGATTGCTTTCTAAGCACTTTTGTGTACAATAAAAGTATCATCTCTTTTCTTCACATACAGAAATTTTAATCCAATTATTTGTCACACTATCTAAGGAAAATCAGGTGCTAATTCCTAATTCTGACCCATGTTAGCCAGCTGAACTAGAGTAAGGAACTGTTTAATTTCATTAATATTCAGTTTCATAACCTGAAAATGGGGAAAACCACATCTTTCAGAGAAGATACAATAATTTTAAATTGGTCCAGCCATTGTGGAGAACAATTTGGAGATTCCTCAAAAATCTACAAATAGAGCTACCATATGATCCAGCAATCCCACTCCTTGGTAACAATCCAAAGGAAAAAAGAATTCTTAATCAGAAAAGTGCTTGCACATCAATGTTTATTGCAGTACTATTCACAATTGCCAAGACATGGAACCAACCCAAATGTCCACGAGCAGATGAATGGATCGAAAAGCTATGACACATAAACTCTATGGAATATTAGTCAGCCAAAAAAAACCCTGGCTTTTGACAGAAAGTGGACGAATATGGAAGATTTACTGCTGAATGAAGCAAGCCAAGCGATGAAGGAGAGATAATGTATGTCCCCACTTAATATACACTGAGTGTCTGCACTCTGACTGAAAGGGGTTGACTGAAGGATATAGAAACACAGTAAATGAATATAAATACAGATATAGTGTGTGTGAAAGAGTAGGGTTTGAGGAAAAATAATTGGAAGAAAAATGGGGAGGAAAAGCATTAATGGGACAAGGAAATGTGTCAATTTCTGTTAAAGATATTTTGTAGTTTAGTCAACTGGACTAGGAAGAAATGTTCACATGTTGAAATATTCATTTTGTAAGCTTAATAATGTGATTGATTATATAAAAGAAAGTGAAATTAAAGTTAAAAAATAATGAATTTTGGGACCAGCAGTTAGCGTAATGGCTATGTCGCTGGACTCCCATGTAGTTGACTGTGGTTTGCGTCCCGGACCTGGTGACTTAAAACTCACACCGGACGCGTGTGTGTGCGTGCCCAAGATCCCGAGAGGAGAACGGAGGAGAAGGGATTGCGGCCTGGCCATTCCCCCTGGGGGGTGATTTCTCGCTTTCTGTCTCTCTGTCTGTCTGTCTGTCTGGCGAGCGCACACGCCCTAAAGCAAAAACCTCTCCAAAATAAATAAATAAATAAATAAATAATTTTTAAAAATCCAGCTCTATGATGCAGTTAGTAGCACACTAGATTGTGAGCTAGAAGCCATTTGCCAACCCCAGTTTGAGTCCCCCATTCAGGTCTGTTTGAAAACATACCAGTTGCATGTGCAGGTGTCCGGGATGCTGGCTGACTAGAGGACTGAAGGACAGGGATTGTGGTATGACTGAGCCCCGTCAAGGGTGCTTCTCTTACTCTCCCTGCAACCCCAACTTCCTATGCCTGTCAATTTTTCCTTAATTTAAAAAATAATTTTAAAAAGTATGTAAAAGCATTTTGTCTGACATATATATTACACACAGTTGTTTTTTTTTTTCCCCTTGGCACAGTGCAGGACACAGCAAAGTTATATAACTTTCCATTACCATTATGCATCTGCTGGTCCCAAGTTATATAACTTTCCCATCTTACCTATTCCTAGAAATAGGGCTAGGTAGACGAGGAGAAAAAGAAAGGTCATTTCATTTAGTCTTGTAATTTTTTTTAGGTCATGAAAAGAACTCAGGAAACATTTTTTTCTGAGATCTGAAAGAGTCCAACTCTAATGATAAATAAGGTAATACCTACATATATTTTAATCAATTATTTAACCATGATACTTGGATATAGAAATTGGCTTTGATTTGAGTTGATAGTTGAGGGAGAAAAGTATTTTCATTTTTTTGGCATTCTTTGGTGTTAGATTTCTCGTGCAGCTGGTGTTCACTTATTCTTCAGAAAAATATGCCCTCTTAAATTGCTTTGAACCAGAGAACAATTTGCTAAGTTGTTTGAAAAAGATCAAGCAAGTACTTCCATGGAGGGGAGAAGAATCTATACTTGTAAGAAGGCTGTTATTGTCATTAAAGAAAAAGAGACTTCATTTGGTCAGAGAGACACTTGATTTTCTGTGAAGTGAGGACAGTAGTAGTAGGGGTTCTCCCTCCATTGGTGATCCTTTCTCAATAATAACTTAGCCAACAAAGTTATCTTCACCTCTCTAGGGCCAGTTGAGCTCCTGTGCATTTATAAAGCAGTGATACCAACTAACAATGACTTTCTTTCATGGCTCAGGTGTTTTATTGTTTTTTTTTTTTTTTTAATTTAAAAGTCAGTTGTTAGCCCATGCAATTCCATAAGAGATTTTATTTAGTGGTGATCTCTATTTTTGTTTTAGTTTTTAATAAGAGACCTTGTCTGTTTGCATGTCATAGTTCTCCAAAGTATTTCATCTAGAAGAGGAATACTAATTACAGTAAACTGGGAATAGGACTGGGGATAATAGGTAAAACTGGAGAACTTGGCTGTGAGCCAGAATGCATAAGACCTCCAGTCTTCTACTTTCTTATTGGCAGCTTCTGATTGGAAGGCATTTGAAAATACAGATGGCATTACAGTTATGTCACTGGACTTCCATGTAGTTGACCGCAGTTCATGTCTCAGACCCAGTGACTTAAAACTCACACTGAGCACATGAGTGTGCATGCCCAAAATTCTGAGAGGAGAATGGAGAAGAAGAGATTCAAACATGTTCAAACATGGCCATCCCCTCTGGGGGGTGATTTCTCATTTTCTGCCTCTCTGTCTCTCTGGTGAGCTCATGTGCCCTACAGCAAAAATCTCTTTCTCAAAAAAAAAAAAAAAAAAAAAACCAAAAACAAACAAACAAACAAAAAACCTGCTATAAACCTTGATGATTCATGTAAAATACTTTATCTTATTTTTTAGGAATTCAGTTCCTGGCTTTGATTAGTTCAGTACAAAATTTGTAGATATAGTTTTAAATATGTTATAAGCCAACATGTACAGAGCAAGATTGTATATTTTAATGGGTAAATATTAGAATGGAGCAAAGGGCAAGAGTCACAAGTAGCACAAAGACAAGATTCTCTTCAGTGGCAAATGATTCTGTCCTTCATTGGGGAGAAGGAAGGAAGAGGGAAGGGCTTTGAAGAACGTTTTGCTAACAGAGTAGTATTTGTATCTGAAGTCATAGATAACACTTAAAGGAAATAGGTAGGGCTAAGAATTACTTAGGAAGGGCCAGCAGCTAGTGCAGTGGTTAAGGTGCTGGAATCCCACATGGTTGACCATAGTTTGAGTCCCAGACCTAGTGACTTGAAACTTATGCCAGCAATGTGTGAGTGTGTGCCTGAAATCCTAGGAGAAGAATGGAGGAGAAGAGATTGTAGCATGTACATCCTCCCTGGGAGGTGATTTCTCACTTTATTTCTCACTGTCTCTCTGGGGAGCACACACAGCCTATGGCAAAATTTAAAAAAAAAAAAGTTACTTAGGAAAAGAAATACAAGTTGTCAATCCAGAGAGAAAATCATGGATGTAAGCAAAGGGAACATAGTTTGGAAGGGTGAATAGAAGAGTTTCTCAGGTACTTTTTCAGGACAGTTACCACAACAAACTCTATGGGCTCTCAACAGAGAGTTTATAAAGGACCAAGATCAGGGTAAGGACATATTGCAGCATGGGTCTGTACAGTTATTCTTTCTGATTCACTAAATAATAGTTCTCACCAGTTCCTTGGTTAGGAGGAAGGGCCCACTGTATAGCTGTTACATTTCATTGCATATAAAATCAATCCATATGTTTGCCACCTGAATGTCATGAAATCTTCCATACATTTGGTATCCATCTGGTCTAAATGAAAACACATTATCTTGAATTACCATGCTACCTCCTGTGGAAAGTCCAGCCACCTTACCAAAAGTTTGCGTGGGTTTGAAATCATATCTTGGTCCAGTTTTTTTTGCTTCCTCTGAATTCTCAATTTTGCTTTTTGTGTTTATTTTCTACTCTGCTCTTTATATCCTGACATAGAATATCTTGTCTTTGCTTCAGACCCCAGAGCCACTGATTAGACTGGTAGACAGAGCAGTGTCATGAATATGAAAAGATATTATGTAGTCTTGCCTATGTATGGAATCTAAATAGACAAACTCACAGGAGCAAGGAGAAAAATGATGTTTGTCAGGGGCTGGAAAGAGGAGAAATGGGAAAATGTTGGCCAACAGGTACAAAATTTGAACTATGTGAGATGAGTAAGTTCTGGAGATTTAATATATATTGATTATGGTTAACAGTACTGTCTTGTATATTTGAAATATGCTAAGAGGGCATATCTTAAATGCTCTCATCATACACACACACAAAGGTAAGTATGTAAGGTATAAGATATTTTACTTAGCCTGGTTGTAGTGATTATAACATATGTATATGTAAACATCAAGCTGTACACATTAAATAGATGTAGTTTTGACAATCTTACTTAAATAAAGCTGAAAAGATAAAGAAAAAAAGGATAACCAATATGATTTTAGCATAGTACAGAACATGTCATAACCTAAATTTGGATTTCTTTTTTTGGGGGAAGAAATTTTTGCTGTAGAGTACGTGTGCTCCCCAGAGAGACAGAGAGAAAGAAAGTGAGAAACCACCCCCTGGGGAGATAGCCAGGCCTCAGTTCCTTCTCCTCCATTCTCCTCTCAGGATTTTGGGCATGTATGCACATGGTATGTGTTTTAAGCTGCAGCATCCAGGACTCAAACAACAATTGTCTATGTGGGAGTCCAACAACATAACCATTATGCCATCCAGTGGTCCCAGATTTGGATGTCTAAACACTTCGGTCCTTCAACCCTTGTCTATCCCTGTAACAGATCACTTTTTTTCACCCACAGCTGCCTTTTTCATGGATCTTTCTAATGCCTTTGTTGATTTGAACTTCCTTCCTTCAATCTAGCCTTTTTTCCTAAACCTTTAATTCAGTATTTGGTATTTATCATTACAACAGTTTTTTTTTTTTTTTAATGCTATTAGCCTCTTTGCAGATTTGGGACAGATTGATAATCATTCTTCACAAATAAGCAGCAAACCAAAATAAACAACTGGTAATACTGCTCCTCCCTTAGGATATGCACTAATAATAATTATATTTTTAAGAGTTATTTTTACTTTCTCATATGAAATTTATATATAGGAAGCTATATATAGTTCTTATTGCACAGTATAGATTTTGGACTCAATTATTCTTATTCAACTCACAAGTTGCAAAATATAAGTAACCTGCATTTTATGGCAGAAGATGAAAGATCTGAAGATATGATAGTAGAGCGAGTAAGTGTAGACACCAGAGACTGGATGGACAGGAGCTGATGGTAGAGAGTGGGTAGTGGAAGGTGGATGTGAGGTCCAAAAGGAAGAAATACTTAGCAGACAAAAAAATGTAAAGTTCTGTTGAAAAAAATAGAAACATAGTATTCATTATGATAGGGACTTCATGTAAATGTGAAATTAATCTCAAAAAATTTTAATTAAGTGTGTATAGGTAATTGGACCAGATAGAGATTATAGTACTCAGAATGAGAAAAATTTATAAGTGTATTAGGGCTAAAGTAAAAAACTATTACAATATTTGACAAATGTTATATTTATTTTTGTCATTGAAAGGTTTTTTTTGGTGTCCTTGATAGTAGCACTTATGGACAAAAATTAGAATTTATAACCACTTGAGCATTTATAATTAATATTTACTTTATTTTAAAATTCATAGATCTATGCCTCCATAAGCTTTTAGTTTTAACTTATGAATCCTATTATTATTTTAATAAATTATCAAAATTTAACAGTTACTTTTATACAAGCCTTTATAACAATTAATTTTTCTTTAAATTTTAAACTACCTTTATAAATTTGACATAATCAATTTTTCTTAAATAGTGCTTAAGTAGTTTTTTGCCTAAAAAATTAAATCATTTCAGTACTTATGTGATTCTTATAAATCTAATAGATTAATCTCATAAGTGTGATAATTCTAATATTCTAATAGTTTAATCAAATTTTGTCATTATTTTACTTTTCATATTAAAATAAAAAGTGAAATCATTTACTTAAACCTTTAATTAAAATTATGAAATTAACCTATTAAATACTCTAATGTATAAATATGTTAAATAATGATAGTTATAATTATGTATTTATTACATATATAGATATGTATATATATTTACATAAATGTACAAATTATTCATAAGCTTAAACTTTATAGGCTCTGTTTTTAAATTTTTAATTTCACTTGCAATTTTCAAAGTTTAAAAAGTATGTGGCTTGGGGCTAATGGGTGGCATGGTAGTTAAAGCACTAAATTCCCACATGGCCAACTGTGGTTCAAGTCCTGGACATGGCATCTTGAAATTCATGCAATGCATGTGTATGTGTGAGTCCAAAATCACAAGAAGAAAATGGAAAAGAAGGGACTGTGGCAAGTCTATTTGCCCTGGAAGGTAATTTCTCTTTCCTTCTCTTTCAGTCTCTCTGGGAAGTTAATGTGCCCTATGGCAAAACCTAAAATAAAACAAAACAAAAGCAAAGAACTATTTGGCCACCAAGGCAACAATAGTATCATTTCAAGCAATATGTGTCATTTTCTCAAGGAATCTGAGGTTACATGCTCACTCTAGTGGAGGTTAGATGTCCACCAGAGATCTGTGAAGAGACCTGAAATCTGGATGGTTTTTCTCAATGTGATGAAAATCACTCAGAGACCTTACTTACAGTGGCTATGTATCAACTCCACGTCTTTATTCTCCAAATAGTTTTGCCTTTTAGCCTAGATCCCTTAGATTTATGTTAACTAATAGGTACTTTACAACTTGAGTTTCAAATTGTTCTAGGTTATTTCACTTGTGGCTTGGTCTTAAATTTTGGTCAGGACACTAAACAATGAAATTTGCAATAATAGACTTAAAATATGGATTGTTAATGCTTTCTCCATGTGAATTATACATTGAACTAGACAGTAGACAAGGTCTTCAAAATGTTAATGGAAAATGAATACTATGATACTATGAAAACAACTATGCATGGATTATAGTTTTTTTTTTTTAAACCAAAATAATCTCTTTTTATTCTATTTTTTCATGTACATTTTTCAAGTCTCCTCAAATGCTTAATATATAAAATAATGCTTTTATGATATATATAATATATATAATAAATATACATAATAAATATATATAATATTTTATATATATACACATATACATATATATATATATATATATATATATATATATATATATATATATACACACACACACACACACACACACACACACACACACACATATACATATATATATGTCCCTTACTGAAGCCAGCACATGGCCTAATGGTTATGTTGCTGAACTCCCACATTGCTGACCACAATTTGAGTCCTGAACTCAGTGGCTTAAAAATCACCCCGGGTATGAGTGCATGAATGCCCAAGATCCTGGGAGGAGAAAGGAAGAGAAGGGATTGCAACATGACCACCCCCCAACAGAGGTGAACTAGTAAAATCCACCACGAAGACTGAGAAAATCATAAAAAAATGAGAGTAATATACTAGAAATACTAGATACCATTAGATGTCCAAACATCTGGGTAATCGGTATCTCATTTCCCTCTCCCTGTCTCTGTCTCTATCTTTCTCTTTGGTGAGTGTACATGTCCTAAGGCAAAAACTTCTATTAAAGTCCCAGTTTGGAACAAGTGAATAGTATACTGTGAATTAATATATTTCTTCAAATTTTATAATCTTCTTGTGCATTATATATCTGATTTATATTGAACACAAATTTATATAGTTTATTTGTTAAATGTAAACTTTACCACAGTATCTGCAACACAATTTTTGTTTCATCTTAAAATTTTGTTTTTATTTTTAAAACTTACTTTATAATTTTCCATAAAAAAATTTCTTGAGGCAAACAGTAGAGGGCATGCCATAAGACTGAGTCCTCCATGAGAGCTGAGATCTAGTGATTTTAGCAATAAGACAATGAAGATGTTCTGCTGAGAATTTACCCTGGCAAACAGAGAGGGCAGGCCAGAAGAAGAGTGATTCCACCATGAGAGCTGAGATCTAGTGATTTCAGCGAAAAGACAATGAAGATATTCTGCTGAGAATTTACCCTGGTAGAGCCCCTGGTGAAAAATACAACACCAAAAAGTTTGCAGACCGCATCCTCCTGTGCCCCTCTGATTGCTCAGATTGATCTTCTAGAAATTAGGAAGAAACAAATAACCCACTATATGACTAGAAATCACCACAAGAAATATGCAAAACCAAGAAAATACCTCACCCCCAAGGGAAAAGAATAACTCCTCTTCATCCACAGACAGTTCAATGGAACTCATGGAAATGTCTGATAAAGAATTTAGAGTATTCATAGTGACAAGACTAACAAAGATGGAAGAGAAGAGAGACAATGAACACTAGAAGAAAAAAGCCAATGAATTCCAGGAGGTGAGGAAGTTCTTGCGAGAGCTGAAAGAGGAAAATACACACCATAAAAAAGAATCAAATGGAACTGTTGGAGATGAAGGCTATAATACAGGAAGTCAAAATCTCTTTGAAAGTATTAAAAACAGACTAGACCATACAGACATGAGACAAAAGATGCCTGTGTACTCTGCAGAATAGGCCACTGGGAACCACAGAGGCACCTGATTTATTTTCTAAAAGCAATACGGAGGTCAGCAAAATAATGGAATTGTCTTCCCACAACACAAAGCAAAAGAAAAACTAGACAGCTGTCTCTGAACCAAATATCCTGAAGTTGGGGGAGGAGGATATACAATGAAGAACCTGTAGGAACACAGTAGAGAAGCGCAGATAATACTGGGTCATCTGAAAAGTCACGGCATGTTTTCTCTATGCAAATAATTGCACAGAAAGAATCACTGGGAATACCAGCACACCTGAGATGCAGACATCTAGGAACAGAGGATGTTTTTAGTATGAACCATAAGTCGGGTGCCACTGTGATTCTGCTGATGGAATCAATTTTAATACCTTATCAGTAGGCCATCAGTTTTGTGGGCAAATCAACTGTGATACAAGAAACCATTACAACTTCTATACAGCAGATTTTTAAAGATAGACCTCTTAAATTCATTTATTCAAATTATTGATGCACTTAAGCATGTTATAGAGTGTTGATTTTGACTATAAAGTTGCCAGATCCTTTATATTTTCTTTACTGTCAAAATCTTCTATTCTCACTAAACTGGTATTATCCATAAAAGCATTTTAGAGAAAAAGAAGTGATGGGTGACTTGATAATCATTTTTGACTTATATATATATATATATATACACACACACACACACACACACACACACATATACATATATATATGTCCCTTACTGAAGCCAGCACATGGCCTAATGGTTATGTTGCTGAACTCCCACATTGCTGACCACAATTTGAGTCCTGAACTCAGTGACTTAAAAATCACCCTGGGTATGAGTGCATGAATGCCCAAGATCCTGGGAGGAGAAAGGAAGAGAAGGGATTGCAACATGACCACCCCCCAACAGAGGTGAACTAGTAAAATCCACCACGAAGACTGAGAAAATCATAAAAAAATGAGAGTAATATACTAGAAATACTAGATACCATTAGATGTCCAAACATCTGGGTAATCGGTATCTCATTTCCCTCTCCCTGTCTCTGTCTCTATCTTTCTCTTTGGTGAGTGTACATGTCCTAAGGCAAAAACTTCTATTAAAGTCCCAGTTTGGAACAAGTGAATAGTATACTGTGAATTAATATATTTCTTCAAATTTTATAATCTTCTTGTGCATTATATATCTGATTTATATTGAACACAAATTTATATAGTTTATTTGTTAAATGTAAACTTTACCACAGTATCTGCAACACAATTTTTGTTTCATCTTAAAATTTTGTTTTTATTTTTAAAACTTACTTTATAATTTTCCATAAAAAAATTTCTTGAGGCAAACAGTAGAGGGCATGCCATAAGACTGAGTCCTCCATGAGAGCTGAGATCTAGTGATTTTAGCAATAAGACAATGAAGATGTTCTGCTGAGAATTTACCCTGGCAAACAGAGAGGGCAGGCCAGAAGAAGAGTGATTCCACCATGAGAGCTGAGATCTAGTGATTTCAGCGAAAAGACAATGAAGATATTCTGCTGAGAATTTACCCTGGTAGAGCCCCTGGTGAAAAATACAACACCAAAAAGTTTGCAGACCGCATCCTCCTGTGCCCCTCTGATTGCTCAGATTGATCTTCTAGAAATTAGGAAGAAACAAATAACCCACTATATGACTAGAAATCACCACAAGAAATATGCAAAACCAAGAAAATACCTCACCCCCAAGGGAAAAGAATAACTCCTCTTCATCCACAGACAGTTCAATGGAACTCATGGAAATGTCTGATAAAGAATTTAGAGTATTCATAGTGACAAGACTAACAAAGATGGAAGAGAAGAGAGACAATGAACACTAGAAGAAAAAAGCCAATGAATTCCAGGAGGTGAGGAAGTTCTTGCGAGAGCTGAAAGAGGAAAATACACACCATAAAAAAGAATCAAATGGAACTGTTGGAGATGAAGGCTATAATACAGGAAGTCAAAATCTCTTTGAAAGTATTAAAAACAGACTAGACCATACAGACATGAGACAAAAGATGCCTGTGTACTCTGCAGAATAGGCCACTGGGAACCACAGAGGCACCTGATTTATTTTCTAAAAGCAATACGGAGGTCAGCAAAATAATGGAATTGTCTTCCCACAACACAAAGCAAAAGAAAAACTAGACAGCTGTCTCTGAACCAAATATCCTGAAGTTGGGGGAGGAGGATATACAATGAAGAACCTGTAGGAACACAGTAGAGAAGCGCAGATAATACTGGGTCATCTGAAAAGTCACGGCATGTTTTCTCTATGCAAATAATTGCACAGAAAGAATCACTGGGAATACCAGCACACCTGAGATGCAGACATCTAGGAACAGAGGATGTTTTTAGTATGAACCATAAGTCGGGTGCCACTGTGATTCTGCTGATGGAATCAATTTTAATACCTTATCAGTAGGCCATCAGTTTTGTGGGCAAATCAACTGTGATACAAGAAACCATTACAACTTCTATACAGCAGATTTTTAAAGATAGACCTCTTAAATTCATTTATTCAAATTATTGATGCACTTAAGCATGTTATAGAGTGTTGATTTTGACTATAAAGTTGCCAGATCCTTTATATTTTCTTTACTGTCAAAATCTTCTATTCTCACTAAACTGGTATTATCCATAAAAGCATTTTAGAGAAAAAGAAGTGATGGGTGACTTGATAATCATTTTTGACTTAGAAAATAAAAACTCGTAAAAAACGACACTCTCTTTGTTCATCATGGGAAGTAATTATAAGGGGAGTTCATTAAAACAGTGCTAAGCAGAAGTTTTCATTTAATATTACTTGAGAAACTAGGGGAGGCGTTTGGAAATGCTTTCTATTTGAATGTATTCAACTGTGGCAGAGTGGCAGCAGAAGCATTAATATGCCACTTTGATTCTTGATGACAGTGGTGCACTGGAGCCAATTTCTATCAGTTTATGAGAGTCAATTGTTACATGTTTTGCCCTGTTATTTAAACAGGGACACATGAAAATATTAAATTATGTAAGTTTATAATTAAATATATTAAAAATCAAGATAATACTAAAAACTCATCGGTTCCTACTGATTGCATTTTACCATTCTCCGTGCTCTTACATTTATGAACATCTATCATATCCACATAGCAGTAGTACAAGGTAACTGTTTGTTACTGTTCACCCCTTCCCAACTCTGTATTTAGTGACTCTATGTGAGTGTTTGAAATGGCCCATGGTAGAAGCAATTACATCACAGCAGTTAACAAATGTTTTGCAAGGGAAATAAAGGGAGAACCTTAGTTGGTTGTATACATATACAAGTAAATCATTGCTTAGATTCTGTCTGTTGTGGTATATAATTGAAGTCAGTTTTTTTTAGGGCTGGGTTTCTGATTGTGTTAGGAATACAGTCTTCACTATGCAGGAGAATACGTTCTGTGGTATTCTTAGAGTGCTTCAGGGGAATTTTGGTTCTGAGTTTGTTCTGCTAGTTCTTTCACAAATTATACAAGCACTTCTTGTTTTTTTGTTTTTTTTTTTTTTTTTAAGAGAGATTTTTGCTATAGGGTTCATATGCTTGCTGAAGACACAAAGACAGTGAGAGAGAAAGTGAGAATCCATCCCCTGGGGAGATAGCCATGCTGTGATTCCCTTCTCCTCAGTTCTCCTCTCAGGATTTTGGGCATGCATACACATGCACCCAGTGTGAGTCTCAAGCTGTTGGGCCCGGCCTTGAACTGTGGTCAACCATGTGGGAGTCCCGTGCTTTAACCACTACATCACCTGCTGGCCTCACATTTCTTTTTTTTTTTTTTTTTTTAAGAGGTTTTTGCTATAGGGCGCGTGCACTCGCCGGAAAGACAGAGAGAGACAAAGAGACAGAAAGCGAGAAATCACCCCCTCAACGGTGGATGGTCATGCTGCAATCCCTTCTCTTCCATTCTCCTCTTGGGATCTTGGGCACACACACACGCACCCGGTGTGAGTTTAAGCCACCAGGCCTGGGACTCAAACCATGGTCCACTACATGGGAGTCCAGTGACATAGCCATTACACTAACTGCTGGCCCCCCCACACTTCTTTTTCATTAAAACCCATACTATTCAAACCACTTAAAGTGGTATGTATTTCCAACACTGACTAATATTGTTCCCTTAATTTTCATTTTGTTCTTGCCTTATTTGATTTAGAGTTCTGCTGTCTTTTCACATCTTATGCGATAAGAAATGAAGTGTGCTAAAATGTAAAATTTATGTAACTCAAAGTCTTCAAAGAACAATGTCAGTCTCACTGATTATGCAGTGTATCCTGAGATATTTAATTTCTTAACAAGATGCCATCACTATTCTATTTTCTACCTCAGTAAATAGTGCATTTCATTCCCCTCGTGGGATTTTGAGCATGTATACACATGTACCCTGTGTGAGTTTAAGCAACTGGATCTGGGACTCAAACCATCGTCGACTTTGTGGGAGTCTTGCGACATAACTATTTTGCCATATGCTGATTCCCCAGTGTGAGTTTTAAGCCGCTAGGTCGGGACTTGAGTCAGGTCGACTACATGGGAGTCTAGTGATGCAATCATTACTCCTATCTGCTGGTCCCCACCTCTAACATCTTAAGTGCAGTATACTAAACATAATTTACATTTTTAGCAATAACATAATTATGGACATATGGCATTAGAATTGTAATGTGCTTAATTGTTATAATTAAAGCTATTATAAACTCCAGATCTAAACAAATTTCAATCCCAATAAAGATCATGGAAATTAAATTCTTTAAAGAAAAAGTACATAATTCATTGATTTGTAGCAAAATCAGATATGTTGTTATAAAGTATGAAATATTCGTGTGTTTATTAACTATATGCAGACCTTGTTATTACATTCTACTAATAAGTTTCATTGATGTTTATGCATACTAATTGTCAGCTACTAATACTAGAGAAAACATTTCACTAGGAATTATTATAAATGCTTATGATTATTGGAGGACAAACTAAATATAAACTGTTGAGTCCTTCCAATGTGACAGACATCATTCTTTTGGGTTGTCAGGAAAATCATGATGCATTTTTGCATAGAAAAATATGTCATGACTTTCCTGATGACTTAATAGTCTCTTCATATCGAGAAGTGACCAAACCTACTAAATTTTTGCTTTTACGAAATGTAAAGGGTATGTAGAGTTAATGTAGACATACGTTTAAAGTAATAGGGGGAAACCTGCTATGTCAGGAGGTAATATGGCATATAGGTGACAGTATAGTGTTTGTTGAATGTGATAAAGTATACTTTTTCATATAAGGTGTTTTCTAGTGGATTTTTCTATAAAACAACATTGAATTTGAGATCTACCATGCAGATGTATGCATCAAAATATTCTAGGTAAAGAGAATTGCAAGTGGAGTCAACTCACATGCATGAGAAACAATAAATGACCATCAAACTTAGAGCAAATGAACTAGAAAGGCAGTGATAAAAGATGAAATCAGGTGGTGATTGGGATGCTAGGTAATCATGGTATCAGTACATCACACATAAAAACTAACAGACACAGCTGGTAAGAGATTTATCTATTTTAATGCCATTAATTCTCATGATAGCCTTGTGAATTTGGTGCATAATTATTTCAAATTTTTTAAAGATTTTTGCCTTAGGGCACATGTGCTTGCCAGAGACAGAGACGATGTGAGGGAAAGTGAGAAATTCACCCACTGGGGGGTGGGGAAGTGGCCACACCACAATCCCTTCTCTCCCATTTTCCTTCCAAGATCTTTGGGCACACATGCTCATGTGCCTGACATGATTTTCAAGCCACTGGATCTGGGACTCCCACAGTCAGCCATGTGGGAGTCCAGCGACATAACCGCTACACCATCTACTGGCCCCAATTACTTCAATTTTACACATGTAGAAATTGAGATGAGTAAGAATTAAAAAACTCACCAAACTTCAATTTTACACATGTGGAAATTGAGATGAGTAAGAATTTAATAACTCACCAAGTAAGAATTTAATAACTCACCAAGTCACAGAGCCATAAGAGGATACAGCCAAGATTTCGACCCACAAGTTTGCCTCAAGAATCGGTTCTTTTAATCATTATATTTGCTAAGGAAGATATAGAATATACCATAGGATTTTGAGCTCAGAGGTTGATCTGAACTCTTTTTATAAAGATCATTTCATTCTGGTTGCTCTGTGAGGAATAGACTCCAAAGAGACAAAGAAGCTAAGGTGACTATTGCAATCCAGGACTCTTAGTCCAGGCTACAGAGGAAGATGCCTGATCCAGGACTGCGCTGATGGCAGGAGGGAGAAGTCATCTAAATTATAGATACAGTCTAAAGGAGGAACCAAAACAACTAGCAGGTAGATTTAATATAGTGATGAGTAAAGGGGAAATTTGTATAATTTCAAGGGTTTGGACTGTAAAACTAGGAGAATGTGTAGTCTGTTAACTAAGAGGAGAAAGATTAGAGAAAAAGCAGACTTGCAGGACATGTTCAGTGTAAGTGTCATAAGGGTTTTTATAAGTATATAAGGGTCTTCAACATTTAGAAAAATGATAAGGAACTAGCACTTACAAAGTAGGAGAATCAGTGAAGAGTGAGGTTTGGAGACTATGGAAGCAAAGTTGCTATGGTTTAAATATGTCCCCTACAAATTTCACCTAAAGAGGTTGAAAACTTCATCCCACTATGGGGTTGAAAGTGAACTCTTTGGAAAAAAATAGGATTAGATTAGGTCAGCAGGATAGAGTTTCCATGATTGAAATCTGATGGGGTTATAAGGAGAGGTAAAGAGACCACATAGATACAGCTCTGCTCTTGCTTTGGCTTGGCATATGATGCCCTCTTCCATGTTATCTACCAGCAGGAAGACCCTCATGCAACATGGGCTCTTCACCTTAGCCCTTCCATACAGTGAGCTAAATAAACCTTTCTTCCTTAAAATCACCCAGTATGGATGGGGCTGGCAGGTGATGTGGTCGCTAAAGTATTGGGTCTCATGTGGCTGACTCCACGGTTTGAGTCCCAGATCCTGAAGCTTGAAAATCACTCTGGGTGTGTGTGCCCAAAATCCTGAGAGAAGAATGAAGGGAAAGGGGTTGTAGTGTGTCTATCCCCATGTAGGGTAATTTCTCTCCCCCTACTTCTTTCTGGTGAGCACACACACCCTAAGGCAAATTTTTTTTTTTAAATTACCCTCTGTCATATTCAGTTATTAAGCAACAGAGAATAGACTAAAATGCACGTGTTAACAGAATGCTACCGATACATTAAGAAGTCTGAAAAATTGATATCAGAATTAGAAAGATAGGGGTCATTAGTGACCATGACTAGAACAGTGTCCTAGGATTGTTAATGACAAAAACCTGGTTGATCAAGATGGAGGAGAAAGTAGGAAGAGGGGGAGCAGACAAGTATAGATATTCCTTTTAAGGAATTCTATTATAAAGGTGATAGCTATAGAAAAATGCAATGGGAAAGGGATTTAAAATAATTAAACATTATATTTAGCCCTGCGGGTTAATATGCTAATGGGAATCATATAGTCTAGGTGAGTTAGGAGAGAATAAATGCATTAAGTCTTTTTTCATATGAGAAATTTTCTAAAAGCTCTTCTTATAAAATAGTATTGTGTATATGACCCATCATCTATTTGTATAATTTCTTATTTTAAAATATATATCATAAATCCCTCCTGTTCTATTCACCTTTTATACTAACATGGTCTTGGTCATAACTTCTTTCCCATGAACTGTTTCAACAGTCTCCACTTTCTGCTCCCATCATATGTCCAACCCACTCTCCACAAGCAGCCAAGGAACACAAATTAAAAAAAAAAAAAAAAAAAAAAAAAAAAAAAAAAAAAAAAAAAAAAAAGAAAAAAAA
>NW_006160204.1:914495-943426 GCF_000334495.1 Tupaia belangeri chinensis
CCCCCCCCCAAAAAACACAGAAAAAAAAAAAAAAAAAAAAAAAAAAAAAAAAAAAAAAAAAACCTGATCAGGCATGTAGTAAATATATGGCTTAATGTTTTATCTACCTAGAAGATTCTTTGTATTTTTATTTGCCTGATTAATTTCTGTATGTTTCTCACAATTATATTCACATACTCCTAGAAGTCTTTTGACTTTTTCTCCCTTCCCACTAGACAGGTCTAAATGCCTCCTTATGTTTTGAAAGTGTTCTAAACTTCTTTCTGTAAAAATACTTTATTTCTTTTAAATGCATTATATGCTGACTTGGCCACATATTTATTTTGTTAACTAGACTATTGGTTGTTCGAGGACAAAGTTTATAACTTTCATTCATATTTGTACTCCACCACCAGACAAGTAGTTAATGCCAAGTGTTGCTCATTAAAGATATGCATAAATGAGTGAATGAATAAATAAATATGGATTAGAATGACTGGGAATGTCTTTACGAAGATGATACCATAATTGGAATTTGAAAGATTGGTAATATAAAATGTTAGCTGGAACAGTCTTTATAAGAAAAAAATGGGCCAATAGACTTATTAGTTTATAACAAAAGTAAGCCATGCTACCTTCTGAAACAGTTTGGGTGAGGCAACGGAATACACTTTTGGTTTCCTCAAACTCCATAATTTTTCTGAATTATGTTTGAATCATGATCTGGCCAAATTTCTGTTCTGTGAAATTTTAATATCTTAAAAATCATTACCCTCAATATGTATGCATTCTACTGAGAAACTAAATATTATTCAAAACAGGAAGCACTGCACAAGACAGTCTCTGGATGGGTAATAGTTCAGCTTATTTCATGAACAACTGTGCATTTGAAGTTCTGATGATCAATGAGAAAATAATGGGGCCATATGAAACTAAATGTAATACCCTGTCCTTGGAGTCATGAGATTAACTTTGCATATCAATGGTTTGCATGAAATACATATATCTGTGTGTGTGTGTGTGTGTATATATATATATATATATACATATTTTATTTTTTTTTCTTGGAGAGATTTTTGCTACAGGGTGTGCACATTCTCCAGAGAGACAGAAAGATACAAAGAGACAGAAAGCAAGAAAACACCCCATAAAGTGGATGGCCAAGCTTCAATCCCATCCCCTCCACTCCACTCTCCTCTTGGGATCTTGGACATGCATACACACACATCCAGCTGGGCAAGTTTTAAGCCACCAGGTCCGGAACTCGAACTGCAGTTGACTATGTGGGAGTCCTGCGAGGTAAACTATTATGCCATCTGCTGGTCCTGTGCCAGAAATATTTTTAATCCCTAGAGTATGATTTATTCTCAAGGACAAATACTGGTATTGATGAGGTAGAAGTGCACTATTTAGAAAGTTTATAGATCTTGGGACCAGCAGATGGTGTAATGGTTACATTGCTGGACTCTCATGTAGTCAACCGCAGTTTGAGTCCTGGTGGTTTAAAAAAACAAATAAATAAAATACCTCACACCAGGTGTCTGTGCATGTGTGCCCCAAATCCTGAGAGCAAAATGGAGAAGGGATTATGGCATGGCCATACCCCTGGGGATGATTTCTCACTTTGTATCTCTATGTCTCTTTCTCTCTCCAGTGAGCACATGCACCATATAGCAAAAAAAACCTCTCTAAAAATAATAAATAAAAAGAAAGTGTATAGGTCTTGATAGAAAGAAAGCATTACATATTTACAAATAAGCATTTGTGAATTTTAAGAACTCACAAGAAAAAAATGATATATATGCATATATGTGTATAAATGTATGTATGTATATATATGCACTGCATATATTAATGTAGGTGTATTTTTCATGTATGCATGTTTATGTAAATGCACATGCATACATATAGTTAGATGAAAGACACATAAATATGTTTATGTATATACCTATATATAATTTTTATAATTTTTTTTTCCTTTAAGACTTGTTCCTCATTTACTATTGATATTTCAAGTCATATATTGGGTTGTCAGGAAAGTCATGATATATTTAAATGCATGCTGACTTTTCTGACAACCCAATAGAAAGTATTTGTAAAATGAAAAAAATTTTCTATGTGGGGCCAGTGGTGGCAAGGTGGTTAAGACAACTGGATCCTGCATGGCCTACGTGCCGTTTGAGTTCCAGACTTGGCAACTTGAAAGATGTCAGGCATGTGTGCATGCCCACAGTCCTGAGAGGGGAATAGAGTAAAAGGGGTTGCAGTATGGTCATTCCCCCTGGTGTATGTAGGGGGAGATTTCCCACCTTCCCCCTTTCTGTCTCTTTTTCTAGTAAGGTGCATATGCCCTATAGCAAATTAAAAAAAAAAAAAAGCTTTCTGCTCTCTTCACCATGAATTTTTTTATTAGTCTAGTCAGTTATCACTAAACACATTATCTTCAACAAATCATTCAGTATTTTGTGTCTGTTAAATGTTTTGCTATTTTTTTCCTAATTCCCTTCTGCCCAGCCCACAATTCCCACCCTCCTCCCACTGTCTTTTGTATCCACATTTGTTCTCCATGCTTTTGTACCTCCCAATCTTTCAGTTTCTACCATGGAGTGTAGACATTTAGTATATATTAAGAGGGGACATGCAATGCCTGTCTTTCATAGTCTGGCTTGCTTCACTCAGCATTAAATCTTCCATATTCATCCATTTTATTTTTTTAAGAGAAATTTTTGCCATAGGGTGTATGGGCTCACAAGAGAGACAGAGAGAGAGTCAGAAAGTGAGAAATCATATCCTGGGGGGATAGTCATGTTGCAATCCTTTCTCCATTCTTCTTTTGGGATTTCAAACATCCATGTGCCCAGCCTGAGTTTCAAGCTACCGATCTGAGCCTCAAACCATGTGGGAGTCCAGTGACATCACCATTATGCCACCTACTGGTGCCAATATTCATCCATTTTCTATCATATGCCAGAGCTTATTGTTTTTTTATGACTGAGTAGTATTCCATAGTTTATATGTGTCACCCTTTTTCAATCCATTATCTGTTCTTAGATGTTTGGGTTGATTCCATGTCTTAGCAATTGTGAATAATGCTGCAATAAATATGGACGTGCAAGTGTTTTTCTGACTTAGTGTATTTCTATCTTTTTGGTAGATAACCAAGAGAAGGATTACTGGATTATATGGTAGTTCTATCTGTAGGTTTTCCATATTCTCCACATTTCCAACAACAGTGTAGGTGTTTCCAACAACAATGTAGGTGAGTTTTGTATTCACCGCAGCCTCACCAGCACTTATCATTCTTTATGTTTTTTTTTTTAATCTTAACCATTCTGACTGGAGTTAGATCCAGTATCTCACAGGCTCCATTTTTTTATTGATAAAATGTCCTCCTTTTTTTCTCTAAGGGAAGTTTTTATACATTTTAAAGTTCTCCTTTTCTTCAATTGTCTCTGGTTTTCTTGGAGACTGTTCTATTTATTCATCTCTTGCATGAATTTTGTCAAATATCTGATGTTTCTTAGGTGTCTATTCATATTTATCAACGAGAACTGTGTTGATAAACATGAAGAATGTATGTGGTTTTCTCTGTGGGTTTTGTCAACCTAAAAAATATAAAAATGAAAAGCTGAGGCAAAGTAAATAAAGCAAAGCAATTTATTTGGGTCAGGGTCAGATCTTACAGATTTGAAGATCATTTTAAAGACAAAAGGTGCAAATGGGAGAGAGGGCATAGCAAGGAGTTTCATATAGTAATTGGCTAAATTCTATGGTAAGGAGAACATGATGACATTGTGGTCACTTGGAGTAATTTTGCTTAAGATTAAGAAGGGAGGGACCAGCAGTTAGCGTAATGGCTATGTCACCAGACTCCCAAGTAGTCGACCGTGGTTCAAGTCCTGGACCCGGTGGCTTAAACTCACACTGGGTGCATACGCGTATGTGCCCAAGATCCTGAGACAAGAATGGAGGATAAGAAATTGTGGCGTGGCCATCCCCACTGGAGGGTGATTTCTTGCTTTCTGTCTCTCTGTTTATCTCTGTCTTTCTGGTGAGTACATGCGCCCTGTAGCAAAAACCTCTATAAAAAAAAAAAAAAAGATTAAGCAAGGGAAAGGAGGAATATTTATATTTATACAGCAAAATAGTCCAGTGAGTTTAGGTAACATCTTGAGTTATTTCAGGTACACTTTCCTGTGGAAGCCACAAGCTGTGTATAGGTTTTCTTGCCTTATCATATTAACTCAGGTATACTGAAATCTATTTTCAGGAAAATTAATCTATTTGGGGATCCAATAACTTTCCTAAAGTTTCAGTCTGATGACTCAATATTTTAGCATGACTTCATTTTGGTCTGTTCTGTGTTGTGGTGGGCGGGAGGGGGGGGTGAGGGAGGGGGGGGGGGTTGTAGGGGGTTTAGTCCAAAACTGTGGCCTCGTAAAATTTTTCTTTTTTAAGAGATTTTTGCTATAGGGTGCGTGTGCTTGCCAGAGAGAGAGACAGACAGACAGACAGACAGACACAAAGTAAGAAGTCACCCCCTAGGAGGATGGCCATGTTGTAATCCCTTCTCCTTCATTTTCCTCTCAGAATCTTGGGCAGGCACGCACATGTGTTCAGCCTGAGTTTTAAGTCTCCAGGTCCGGGATTTGAACCACAGACTACTACTTTGGAGTCCCCAGTATGTTGCCATCTGGTGGTCCCCCTGTACTTTCTATTTAACAATGCGCAGGTTACTTCTCTGAAGTCCTTTTCCTCTTTGAAAAAGCTAAGCTGACTACAGGTTTTGTCACGTCCATCAAATGGTTGGCATTGCTTTAAGGTGACTTAGGGTAGGGGTCAAGAATGTGAGACTCTTGGGACCAGCAGTTAGCATAATGGCTGTGTCACTGAACTCCCACCTAGTCGACTGCAGTTTGAGTCCTGGACCTGGAGGCTTGAACTCAGGCCGGGCACATGTGTGTGCGTGCCCAAGATCTCAAGAGGAGAATGGAGAAGAAGGAATTGTGGCGTGGCCATCCCCCCTGGGGGGTGATTTCTTGCTTTCTGTCTCTCTGTCTCTCTCTTTCTGATGAGCGCATGCGCCCTATAGCAAAAACCTCTCAAAAACCAAAAACAAACAAACAAACAAAAAAAACCACAAAGAGTGTGAGACTCTTGAACCAGATTCTGTGTTCAAGTCTTAGCTGTAATATTTACTACTGCTGTGAACTTAAGCAAGTTACTTAATATTTATGTGCACCATATTCTCATTTCTTAAATAGTGAAAACACCATAACAGTGGTACCACCACAGAGGGCTGTTGTGAGAATGAAATGAATTAATTAGCATAAACAATTCTAAATAGTACTTATACCTATTATTAGGAGTCACAGAATACCAACAGAAGTCAGCTAAGCTCGGAGACTCAGAAATGTAAATGTAAGACGGGTAATATCAGAAATAGAGCAGTTCAACATATTTTTATCTCAGACAGAATTACCTTACTTTTTATCTCCCATTAACCTGACACTATTTTTTTTTTTATGGAAGTTTGGATTTACTTTGATCTTCTTTGCTTCTCTCTTAGGCATAAAGATTCAGCAGATTTTCCCAAGCAAAACAAAAAAAACCCAAAAGCTAAAACACAAAAGCATTCCTAAAGAGAACAATATTATAGATTCATCCTGGGGACAAATGCTAGATACCCTTGCTCTGAGAGGCATGTTTGCAGAAGGGGATCCCCCACCCACCCCCCGCAGCTATTCTGTATAGTCACTAATGAGCCTGGTTATTATATGTAAAAGTTTCTCTCTGGCTGCTGATTCTGGTTTTGCGTCTCTAGCGTGCCTGCTAGGAAGATGAGCTCCTTTTGCTGCTCATATGCCAAGCTTTGACTCCCTCTGCTTGGATTTCTCAGTGAAGGTAACTCTGACCAATTATAGGTTGCTCTGAAGAATCAACTTCTTTGATGTTCTAATGAAATATTTTGTTGTTGTTGTTTTCAGAGGTTTTTTTTTTTTTATACAACTAAGAATTTCTATTATTTCATTGCCTAGGGGGGTAATAGAAATAAAAACATGTTCATTGTGCCATCTAAAACCAGCATTCTCACGAATGTATAACCTGAGACAAAAAGAAAAATTTCTCCCCAAGAAGAGAGACATTTTATATTTATTAGCTTTTTTATTTGTTTGCTTATACTAACATCCCCTCACAAAAGGAAATACAAATATTTATTTATTTACTCCTAATAATTCCCTGTTCACCGTAATAGTACTTTTTTTTTTTTTTTTTTTTTTTTAGTTCTCGACATAGGGCACATACACTCACTGGGGGGAGGTAGACAGAGCGAAAGAGAGGGAAGGTGGGAAATCAGTCCCCAGGAGGGATGGTCACACCACAGTCCCTTCTTCATTCTCCCCCTCAATTTTGATCATGCATACACATGTGCCTGATGTGATTTTCCAAGCCATGAGGTCTGAGACTCCAACTGCAGAGATAGCCTTGTCAGATCCAGCTGTTGTAACCTCCATCCCACCCAAAAGTACTTGATTTTAAAGACATCTTTTTGTAATCATTGGAAACAGGGGTAAGAAGCGATCAGGCCATCATTAAACAATTTACAATTAGGAAAATGAGATCCAATTTAAAGAAATATATTTTGAATATAACTGGAAAGATAGATACTGTCAAAGCCAGTTGTTACTAGTAAATTCATTTAATCCTTTAGTGACAAACTCAGTTGTTTCCTTATAATCCATTTTAGCCTCTAAAAAAATGTACCTTCTCTATGGAAAGTCCATAAAGGAAGATATTAAGAAAACAATTAAAAACAAATAAACCTGTATCTCAAGTCCACACGACAGGAGCCATGATTCCTATGTAAGATAAACAGATATTTGACACTAATATGAAGTTATTGAGCTGATCATTGATAATCACGAAGATAAAGAGGTTAGAGGATGACCCGAATGCTAGCAAAGTGAACTTTGCATTTCTATATGTGTGGTTAGCAGGTATGGCAATAACTACATCTTTATAGTGTTCCAGTGGTATCAGGGTATTGTGTTCTTGTCATGATGCATCATGGTAAAAATTAGTCAAATTGATACCTTCTTTTTCTCTTGAGGTTTCTTCTCATTTTGGGAATCAAAGGCAAAGATGGCATGTGTCCTATAGATTTACTGGAAATTATCTGATATGGGCACACGTGCAATCCTTATTACATTAATTTTTCTGTTGTTTTTTGAATAATTATATAGCAATTAGCTTGACATACTTAAAAGAAAAAGCTATTCCAAACCCAGCAAAAATGTACTCCATCCTTTGGCACATACACATTACCATTTTTTTAAAAGATTTATTTAGTTAGTTACATGTGTTATCATTTTTTTAAAAATTTGACCAGAGAAAGAGAGAGATAGAACAAGAAAGTGAGAAAGTAAGCTGCCGTGTCTGGGACTCAAACCATGGTTGTTTATGTGGGAGACCAGTGCCTTTAACCACGTCACCTGCCAGCCCCACACATTACCATTTAAAAATAAAGTTGTAAAGCTTTTACTTCAACTTTATTTAGCTGATGGTGGAGTTGTTGGGGTATTGGATCACACATGGCTAAAACTGCACGGTTCAAGTCTAGACCTGGCAACTTAAAAGACACTCTAAGCACAAATGCACATGTGCATGGACCCAAAATGCCAAGAAGATACTGGAGGAGAAGGGATTGTGATGTGGCCATCCCCACTGGTGGATAATTTATTACTTGCTCTATCTCTCTTTATCTCCCTCTGTCCCTCTCTGGTGCGTGCATGCACCCTATAGCAAAAAAACAAAAATAAAAATTGTTGTTGCCATGAAAAATTTAAATAAGATGAATTAGTATTTTTACACAATGATTTAAGTGACCATTTCTAGTTGTAAAAGGTTAATGATACTGACCAAAAATAATATAAATTCGGTCATGTATAGAAGCTTTTTCATTCATTCATTCATTTATTATTTTTTAAATTGTCAGCATTTGTACTCACTAAAGGGAGACAGAGACAGAGAGAGGGAATTTCCAGCAACCTCTGATGGAGCATAGTCACGTCATATTTCCTCCTCCTCTATTTCTCCATCCTGTTGAATTTTGAGCATGCATGCAAATATACCTGGCATGTTTTTTCAAGCTGCTGGGGCCTGGATTTGAACCATGGTCATTAAGTGGGATCCAGCTCACTGAATTAACAGGCTACAGGGCATTGCATGCCCTAGATGCTTTTCAAACAGCCCTGCTAACATGGAGACTCAATCACTGAAGTTTCTCCTGCCCCAGCATGATCACAGGCATTTGTCCTTAGAAGCAAAGATTAAGCAGAGAATTTGGTGCATAGAACCCTTCGTAAACTCAGCAAAAACATGTCCAATTGTGTCAGGAGGTGGAATTTTCAAGTGCCTTATTCCATGGTTACTTTATACGAGCTTTATGAAAATAATGAAACACCAAAATCCCCACAGTGTTGAACTGAGGGAAAGAATTACAGATGCTGCTAATTATAGCAGATACGTCAGAGTGTTAAAGCATATACCACAGTTTAGGAAGTAAAATTATCAAGTGAGTAAGTACATTAAATAGGCAAATATTTTCATAGGCCATAAATCAGATTTAAAACCCCTGTAATCTATAGGTCCAGAATAGAAAATGAAACAGCACCCAAGGCAGATTGGGTATCCTTTAATTATAGTGGTAACTATTCTACTCAAGTATGTTAAAAGTTCTTATCCACTGATTCATTTGACAGAAATAAACTTCCGTGTGGAATGGAGAAAGTGAGGGAGGGGGATCAGATGAGGGAAGAGAGGAGAGTAAAAAAAAAAAACTATCCAATAATTTATTAAGGTACAGATAAAATTACCTCACTTTACGCACTCATTCACTCACACATACACACTTAGACATCCCACCAAGCAACAGTAAAGAATAATACAATCTTCCTTTTCAATCTCTCTTCTTCCACCACCCAGAAAATAAACATTATTATTCATGTTGCTAGTCCTTGGAATATAAATAACACCAAAGAGAAGCAAATGAAAAATAATTTTCTAAATGAATAGCTTTATGGAGAAAGTTGTTTTGTGTGTAAGTGCACTTTTAGGTGTGTTCTTCATGAGTGCTTTAAGACTATATGGAGAGCAAAGCAAGCACACGTCTTCCTGCTTCCACTCGTAAGAAGTGGTAACTTTACAACATAAGTATTTGGCTGATGGCTGAGAAATTTGAAAGGAACTGGCATTTTTCTCTGGAATAAAAAGAAAGATGTGGATTATTTTTTCTTATTTTGTGTCAGCATGTCTTGGAGTAACCCACTTAGTTTGGAATTCTGTCTTTAATTGCTTGAAATAGAACATCTGTGGTTATCTGTCATATTTCCCATGCATAATACTATCAATCACTTGGGGACTTACACCTAGTAAGGTTTAGCTGAGGACAGGCTGATAAAATCAGTCTCCTACATTCTGACATAATGTTTTCTTGTAAGTCGCTAAATTCACATATGTAAGCGAAATATTCTTAGTATGCAAAGCTGCTCTTTTTGAGTGAAGATTGTGGAAATATTAAAATAAGAAATCTAATATTAAGAGAGATTGATTAATATAAAAATAGCTGCATCAGACTAGAATTTGATCAAGTGCAATCTTTCAAAATTGTATGAAAACTAAGACTCATTATATCAAAATATCTTGCTGTGTTGGGATCAGCAGTTAGTGTAATGGCTATGTCACTGGACTCCCATGTAGTTGACCGGGGTTCGCATCCCAGACCCGTCTGCTTAAAACTCACGCCGGGTGTGTGTGCGCATGTGCCCAAGATCCCAAGAGGAGAATGGAGGAGAAGGGATTGTGGCGTGGCCATCCCCCCCTGGGGGGTGATTTCTCGCTTTCTGTCTCTCTGTCTCTGTCTGGCAAGCACACATGCCCTATATCAAAACCCTCTTCAAAAAAGAAAAAAAAATATCTTGCTGTGTTTTATTTTATGCCATCTCAGTTACATATGTTTTTATAGTGATTAAATATATGTTTTGGTAAAGATTTCCTGTGAGTTTGTATAAAGTGTCTGTAAGTTTATGTATAGGTAATATGTTTTGTATATTATGAGTCCAAATGGTACAGTATGTATCTCTATGTAAATGTTGGGGTATCCTAAGATGAGTAGTTCAAATTCTCTTTTTATTGGGTTGTGAAGTCATGATGCATTTTTGCATAGAAAAACAGAAAAATGTGTCATGATTTTCCCAATGACCTAATAGTTTTACACATACACACATTAAAAAACATGCACACACACATATACATACACACATTAAAAACCTATCTTTGTATAAGTTAAATCAATAGAGTCATTTGTTACATCTATGCATATATGTACATATCATTGATATATTTATAATGTCTCTATTTCTTGCTCCAAGATTATGTTGATGATTTAATCTTTTCTTTTGGCCCTGGTCTTTTTGCACTGCATGTGTTTGCTTCAGAATCTTTCAACCTCCAACAAAGCTACTAAATTATAATGCTAACCAGATCTTAGTGTCTCTGACAGTGTCTGCTTTTGCAGACAAGAGCTCAGAATAGCAGTAATTTGCTAGCTCCCTGTGACTGGCTCATGAACAGAATATTGGCAGGGATGAAAAGAAGTGAGCAAGAGTAAATGCTGTTGTGGAGAAAGCCCAGAGGGAAGAACCCTTCCTCCATTACAGGATTCATGATGTGAGAAACTAGTCATTAAACAGTGTGCACACTGCATATTTAGGCAGCACCATCCTCTTGAAAAGAGAATCCCTTCTGTTTTTTGTTTTGTTTTGTTTTTCTTAAGAGCATGGATTCATGGCTAATCCATATGTAGTCTTGCAGGGAATACGGAGCATTCTATCATGTAGGCAGAAGTGGTACCAGCAGAATCCAAAATATTGCCTGTCATCTGAGGTACCTGTGGTATAATGGAAATAACTTGAAATTTAAAGTCTAACTTTCTAGAGTGTAAATCAAAAGAAAAACTCAACTCTCCAAGTCATAGATTTAAGCTCTTGCTATTTATTACTACAAAGGTCAAAGAGGACAATGCATTCTTTATTAATTCTAAATACTTGAATGTCTAGCCTACATTACTATGCCTGTATGTTACTTGATATTATTCTGATTCCTTAGAATAATCCAGCGGTTTAGTTATTTTTCCCTGTTTTATGTTGCTGAGACTCAGTGATTAAATAATTTGTACAAGGCAGTAAAGTTATTAAAGTAGTGATATCCAAATATGTCAAGTGCCAAAATTTGAATCCTTATATTATGTAATATTATTTCATTGCTGGATAGAGAAAGAAGGCTATTTATTAACTATGCTTGTTGTTTTATTTTCCTGTTAAAATCTCTCTGTGTATTTCTTCTCCCTGACACACAGTACGAGTACACTTTTGATAAATGCTTTGAATTTCTTAGTAAACAGTTGCCATAATTTAAAATAAAATAATCCAATCTCATTTAAATAACATGTTTAATTAATGCTAGGAAACGCTTCTCTTCCAGTTTGAGCCATGTAAACTACAGGTTATTTAGAATATTTCAGAAACTAAAATTTAGGGGCAAATCAGTAATATTTTAAATGTTAACTCAAGAGTTTGAAATAACTGATATTACATAGGAACAATTTACATTTGACTGTATGGACCTTGATGTATTTTAACATCCTTTGATCTGCCTGTCAACCCTAAATAAGAAGGGATATACTGATAGAAAAAGAAGAAGGAAAAACAAAATAAAACAGGTAATCCTGAGACAATGTGAACAAAAGAAACATTCAGCATTCGCCTCAAGTGAAATTTATCTGATACTTTTCTGTGTTTTTCAAAATAGTTTTTTTTTAATTTATTTTTATTTTCATTTATTAAGACTTTCAGTTTCTGTGGGAGTTAAGACATTCTGCTTTTCTATTACTCTTATTCTTGAGACAGGTATTATGCAGATCTCTCTGAACTTCAGAAGAAAATGAAAACCAAGAAAGAGAATATATGGAAGGCATTAAGGGACTGTGAGACTTTCATGAACTAGGCAAATTATGACTGAGAAAGAATCACAGTCAAAAGCTCGGGGTTATTCTTGTTAGATTGGTTCTTCAGTTTTTTGAGGTGTGCATTTTATATCTTGCGAATTGCCTGAGCACAGAAGAACTAGACACATGTCCCTCAATGTGACAAGAATTTTGGAAAACATTGCTTCTTGAGACCTCTAAGCAAAATTATTAATACTAAAGCAAAACTTTTTCTGAGTCTAAATCTATGCTGTTTTCTAATGATGAAGTGCCATTCCCAACTCCCTTCTAAATCCATCTATCTTGTCTTGCAAGAAGTTGCTATGCTAGTGTCCAGTGTGAAAATTCCTTGATTGTCATGCCATGCCACCTGCACTGCCCCAGTCTGCTTTCACCAGGCAGAATTAATTACAACCACTTTTTCATTCCCCTAGTATGTAACAAATCCTTTTGTTAAGTACTACTTTGCTCTGCCTTGTTTCATAGACAGTTGTAACTCTTATTGTTTATGCTAAAGTGAAAGTCCTTGGGAGCATTTTTTAATCTTAATTCCACCCATCCACATGCAAATATTGTCTGGCATATAGTGAGTTTACAATTTTTCTTACCTTTAAATTGAACTAAATGATAATTTCTAACTAAGTCTCAAACCAGTTTTGCAATGCAAAGTGTGAAGTATTGGACTAAGATTAATTAGCATATTGGGGGGTTAGAGTTCTATGTTCTCATATGCCCAAAACCACCCTACAAATTAGTGTTCAGATCACTTCACAACCTGATTCTGAAACTTTTTAGAAATATAGATTCGTGGACCTCAAACTTCAAAGCAGCTTCTGATGCCTATAGTTTCTGTAAGATCCCCTGGTGCTACTGATGAATGGATAGATTTGGCAACCACTTGTTATAGCAAAGCCATATAAAGTAGCAAATAAAAATACACAGACCAGCCAGTAGCCTAGTAGTTAAAGGAGCTGAGTCCGACATGGTTGCCTGCAATCAGAACTCTGACTCTGGCTGCCTGAAAAACACTGCACATGTGTGTGTGTGTGTGTGTGTGTGTGTGTGTGTGTGCGTGCACGCCCCAGATCCCAACAGAATGGGGAAATGGAGTAGAAGGGATTGCAGCAGGACCACCCATGTTGGGAGGTGCTTTCTCCCCCTCATTCTCTTGTTCTATCACTCTCTCAAGTGCAAGCACCCTTTGGCAATTAAAAAAAGTACATAAGACAGCTCATTTATTTATTTAAATTATGTGTATTGATCTCCATTTGCCCATAGTGCACAAAAGTGTTTATTGTTGGCCTCTCCCATTAGACTGTAAGTTGCTTAAGAGGAGAAAACTTTGTAGTGCTGTTCACTCATCTCTACAATTCAACACCCAGTGTAGAAATGACACACCTACCTTTTAATTGTATCTCTTGGTTCCAGTTGGCAATGATAATTATTTTTCCAAATCAAGAGCCAATCATATACTTTCCTGCTTATAAACCCAAAGTTCCCTTCTTTTGCAGAGTGATTTCCATGCTTTACATTAAAATAAATGATAGAATTTAAAATATACTATTTTCTGAGTTTTTGCACAGATATTTTTTCCCGTTTAAACTTTTGGTGTCAGGGTGAGTATTTCTTACCCACAATCAGTGTTGAAAACATCCACTTGCACTTAAAAAAACATAGCCAACCATGCTGATATGGTACTCAGGATGTGTTGAAATTGGACCCTAATTGTTGCCCCAGATTCTTTCTCATAAGACATTATACTCTATAAATTAGTTAGATTAGACTGCTTGCAAAGACCCAGACAAGATAGAATGTTCGTTGTTCTTTAGAATCATATATACTTTCCCATTTCCAGAATATTCTTCTGTGTCATCTCCTTCATCCCATGAAGTTATTACTATGGCTCAAAATTTAATACTGAAGTTACTCATGCTATAATACTATTGCTTCCCTTAGGATAAATTGCTTCTTGCATTATACTCTCAGAAGAGAGTTTTCACTAATAACAGCTACTTCATGGTATCATAATTTTTGTAGTAATACATACTATGTGTAGTATGTATATTTACACACTACATATATATGTAGTATGTACATATATATTTAGTAAGATAGTTAATATTGTAAGTGTTAATTATGGTATTGTATTAGTAATTGGTAGAAATACGTGAATATTAAATAAATGGAACTTAATTATAGTAGTGTGAATATTTAAAAGTAATTTGGCAATATTTTGATCTACTTTTTCTTAATATAGTTTTATTTCTTTAATGTCTTCAACTATTTTTGTCAGTCAGCCAATAGCATATCCACTTATACAGTATTGTAGGTCCTCTATGACCATGTATTTCCATAAAGAAATAGTCAATTTAAAAAAGAGTATAGGGGCCAGCAGATGGTATCGTGGGTAAAGCGCTGGATTCACATATGACCAACTGCAGCAGCCGGAAACTCATGCCAGGCCCATGTGCATGTGTGTCCAAAATCCTGAGAGGAGAATGAAGGAGAAGGGATTATGACATGGCTTTCTGCCCTGGTGGGGTGATTTCTCATTATCCCTTTCTCTCTCTGTCTCTGTCTCTCAGTAGTAGGCGTATAGGTCCTATGGCAAAAACCTAAACAAAAAACTGTGAGTCTAAGTGTTTAAATTGGCATTTCATAAATGTTATTAAATGGAAGACTGAATAAGCAATTATTCTGGAACTACCTTATGTCTAAACTGTAGTGAACAAGGTAGGTATAAATATCAATGAAATATTTAAATATTTTCCATTTTATTGTTTTTAAATTGTTCGAGGATGTGTGTGCTCATGAGAGAGAAAGAGAAAGAGAGAGAGAGAGAGAGAGAGTATACGCGCACTGCCCCAGTAGGGTATGACCATGCTACTATCCTTTTTCCTTCGTTTCTGCATATTGTCAGGACCTTGGCATACATGCAAATGTGCCTGGTGTGTTCCTCAAGCTGCTGGGACTGGCCATGTGAACTACGCCCTTCTATCCAAAGCACCCAACCACTGTGCCATGGGGCCAGCCCATCAGTATAATAGCTAAGCCTTTGACAAAAGTTCTTGTAGCTTTTTGCTATGTTAGTGTTTCACAAGAAATATGTTCAGGTGTGCTTTATAGCAATTCAATCTATTTTGGAGTATCTTCAAATTGGAAGAGGCATTCTTACAATATGGCTTATTAAAAGTAATGAACATATATTGGGACCGGCAGATGGCATAATGGTTACCTTGCTGGACTTCTACATAGTTGATCATAGTTTGAGTCCTGGACCTGGTGGCTTAAAATGCATGCCAGGCATGAGCGCATGCATGCCCAAAATCCCAAGGGGAGAATGGAAGAGAAGGGATTTCAAAATCATCCCTGGAGGGGAGGCTTTCTTGCTTTCTGTCTCTCTCTCTCTGCCAAGCACACATGCCCTATAGCAAAAACTCTCTCTAAAATTAAATAAATTAAAAGTAATGAGCATAGATTACACATATAATTTTATGATATTACAAATTTCTAATCTTTAACTGTTTTATTTCCAATAACAAGGATTTTGTTCTATATAGTGATGTAATTAATAATGCAAGTAGAATATGATTTAAATTATATCTATTGTAATATTTAGTTCCTTTGACTCATTTAAGGCAAATTATCCTGAATTTTTTCATCATGATCTAAGATCTCTACCATTGAAATAATTATTTCTAAAAATCCCATCAATCTATAAAAGGAATACATTAATTTGAAAAAAATAACATTTCTAAAACCTCTCAATATTTAATGTGGAAAATCATTAATGTTACCATCATGACCACCTAGCATAAACACATTTATTTTAAATAAAATAAAAGAGAAACTTGAGACTCAAGGAGAATAGGTAGTTCATCAAAGGTCATACAAATCGATAGTCAAAAGCAGAGCTGAGACTGGAATCCAGGTTCATGGTGACTCAACTTTTCTCTCCACTAACCTCTGCTGTCTTTCATTGCCATTTCCATTTCTGTGGTACCTGCTATTGTCCTGGCTGGTATTCAGCCTGGACATAGTCTAATGTCTTGATCTTCTGTGCCCTTAGCATTTTTCCTGAAACTCATTGTGCCAGAATCAAATCTTTTGACTTACGTTATAATTTTCACTTCATAGTTTGTGCTAGGAAGAGAATTTGTCTGGCGATATAAACAAACTGTGTGCTTTGATGAATTCTAGGAGTATCATCAGGCAAGACTATCACTGTTTATACTATGCATATTAGTATTTGTTGTATGTTTTGAAGCAAGCAACAACTATATCATTTTTGCCATGAAATGTTTAAAAGAAGAGAGACAATAACAGAAAAAGAATATTCTTGCTAGGGACCCCTGTCATTCTGAGTGGTTTCCTGGGCCAGTTTTTGTATTACATTAGAAGATTTGCTTCTCATAGGAATACATGAAGTAAATAACTTAGGAAGAAAACTCCATGTTTTATGCTGCATTTTGTTTTATGAGACCACAAATATTCAATTAACTATCCTTTCTCATGCATTTTTTCAGTATCTTTCTCTCTTTTTGCTCTTTCCACTTGTGAATATGATCAAGAATGTGTTATCCTGGAACAATTAAACAAAACTAATTAACTATTCCATATCACATCTAGCCCTGTCTCTTTTACCCCTTTGATGCTATCACCCAGTCTGTTGCTGCCTTTATATTTTTACATCCTTAAAGTTTTTTTTCTTTTTTTTTGTAGAGGTTTTGGCTATAGGGTGCGTGCACTCACCAGAAGGACAGAGAGAGACTGAGAGACAGAAAGCAAGAAATCACCTCCCAGGGGGGATGGCCACGCGCAATCTCTTCTCCTCCATTCTCCTCTCAGGATCTTGGGCACGTGTGCACATGCACCTGGCATGAGTTTAAGATACCGGGTCTGGGACTCGAACCTCAGTCGGCTATAAGGGAGTCCAGCGACATAGCCATTATGCTAGCTACTGGTCCCACATTCTTAAAGTTTTAAGGATATAAGTAATAATGCCAAGCACATAAGCATAATCAAAACATAGAAAACTGTTAGCGGGTACTTCTTATTAAACTTCAGAAATTTTGAACTCTCTATGCAGTTTATTTTTGCTAATTAACATGAACTTGCAAATATACAAAGGCAGTGATGCACTTAACCAATTTCTTATAAAATAAGCACAATTTTCAGATGAGTTCTCTGAATTTGAAAGTTTCATATAAACTGAAATGAAAAAAAAAAAAGCACTTCCAGGTTTCCTGTTAGATACTTTGCCTTGTCAGAAATTATCAAACTATAATTCAAAATGTTTTGCAAAATCCTTTGTTTAATGTCAGTCTCTGCAGATAGAGTAAAAGTTTTATGAGGGAAAAACAATTATCCATTCTATTTACCACTTTCTCTAGGATATAACAATGTCTCTGGCTTACCTGAAAGTGCTCTGAGGACCACAACATTGCTTTCACACCTTAGTAGTTCCAATAACCACTGCTGAAAGAATAAAAGAATGAAGGAATAAATGAATGAACATACTGAGCAGCTTTCAGTAGCTCACAATAATTATATTACAAATTAAACTAAGGGGCGGGTATTTAAGATTTTGGCAATTAGCAAGGAAAACATTACACAAGTAATTTAGGAAACTTTATAGTAACTATTATGAACTAAAAAACATCTAACCCTTGAAGTTGATTCATTTATATTTATTTTAATATACGCTAATAAGTTTGATGATTCATTACCACCTAATTTCAAATATCTTAAAGCTTTCATGCAGATGGTTTTTCAAGGAGATCATGTAAACTTTTCCTTCTTCTTTCTTCAAAGTAAAAAAGGAGAAGAGTACCACAGTATTTTTTTTTTCTGTTTAAAAAAACTTAGTTATATTAAACTACACTGCATCTCCTTCCAGGGTGGTAAATAAATGCTTTTGCTCTATGTTTTTGAGTTCCAAAAAACTATGTATGAAAATGGCAAGATCTACTATGATTCTATAAATAAGATCAAAAGATTTGCCATATTTCAGGCTGTTTCAACACATGTAGATCTGCAAGCTTGTAACACTGAAAGTGAAATTGTGTTCTTTTTGCTATAGGATAGTGTCATTTTGCTATAGTACTGTCAAGATTTCTGTGACATCCCCATAAATAGAAAAATGCTTAGACCATGTTTCTTGACTTTCAAAGGGGATATCTACTCTTATTACATAGAAATTATTTTGTTATCTATAAGAATTTTGATGTTTTTAGTGGTATTTTACTTCTTGGTATTGTCCATAGAATTTGACTGAAAATTGGATACACAAACCACAATGATTTACACAATGTAAAAGCAAGAAGAACTTTTTTATTCTTTTAATTGGCATTTGTAGCTATGATTTTTCAAACCTTGCAATATTTCTGAAAAACTTTAGAATGATTGATTTTATGTCTTATTTTTAATATTCATGCAAGTTCTCTCCTTGTAATTTCAGATTATTGAACACTAGCATGTTTTATGGAAAATATTTACATTTATTTATATGGAAAAGCTTTTATATTAATGCTTAGGATGGGAAGTTAGTGGCATATTGGAAGAGTCAGGAAACATGGTTACCTCCAAGAAATTAGACAAAAGGCTTAAAAGGGTTCTCTTGGTGTTGTATTATTGAAATACATCTATAGTAAGAGAAAACAAAATTTCTGCTAGATTTCCTGGAATATCTTCTTGAATTGTAGCTCAGTTGATGATATTGGGTTGTCGGAAAAGTTATGATGTATTTTTTAAATTAATTAATTAATTAATATACATTCAATCACATTGTTTAGCTTACAAAGTAAACATTTCAATATGTGAACATTTCTTCCCAGTCCAGTTGATCAATATATCTTCAACAGATAACACCACACCTCCCCATCCCACCAATGCTCTACCTCTGTATCTCTCCTCCAAATGTCCTTCCCTAGGCCCCACTCCTCCACACACACCACATCTGGCATTCACACCCATCTTTTGTGTTTGTATATCTTTTAGTCAATCAGTTTCAGTCATAGAGTGCAGACACTCGGTATATATTAAGTGGGGACATATAATTTCTCTCCTTCATAGCCTGGCTTGCTTCACTCAACAGTAAATCTTCCATATTCTTCCACTTTCTGTCAAAAGCCAGGGTTTTGTTGGTTTTTATGGCTAATAGTATTCCATAGAGTATATGTGTCACAGTTTTTCAATCCTTTCATCCGTACGGGGGCATTTGGTTTGGTTCCATGCCTTAGCAATCATGAACAGTGCCACAATAAACATTGATGTGCAAGCACTTTTCCAATGAAAAATTCTCCTGTCCTTTGGGTAGATACTGAGGAATAGGATTGCTGCATCATATGGTTCTATCTGTAGATTTTTGAGGAATCTCCAAATTGTTCTCCACAGTGTATTTTTCTATCCAAAAATGTATCATAACTTTTCCAGCAGCCCAATATTAACCAAGTTAAAGGATGAGTTTATCGATGAAGAATATACGTGTCCTGAGAAAATATGCCGTAGAGAATTTATTTATTTATTTATTTATTTATTTATTTATTCAGTGTGTGTACACGCACATGTGTGTGCATGCGTGCATCATAGTCTAGGATTGAGAAATGCAGGGTACAGAAAATATAGGCAGTCAAGTCTGTTTTATATCAAATTTGGTTTTACTAGTATTTTCAACAGAATAAATGATAGAAACACATTAAAAATGTAAATTGGTACAGAAAAAAAAATCAAACGAAAGTCAGAGTAAGTAGAAGAAAGGAAACACAGGAAATTGCAACAAAAGCAACAAAATAGAAAGTGAATCAATGAAACCATAAAATGGTTCTCTGAGAGAAAAAAAATTGATAAACCTCTAAGTATGCTTATCATGAAAGAAAGAGAAAAGTAGAAATCACTAACATCATTAGAGAATAAGGTGAGATACATAGATAGATAGATATATAGATACATAGATAGATAGATAGATAGATAGATAGATAGATAGATAGTTTGGATAATGGTTTATCCCCCAAAGCTTCATGTGGTGGAAGACAGTCAACAAGACCAAAACTAAACAAACAGGACTTCTTCAAACTAAAAATTTCATGTGCAGAAAAAGTAATAATCAACAGAGTGAGGCAACAAACACAATTCTTAATGATAAATTTAACTTTTTTCACTAGTGATTATTGAAAATGGCCCTGGAATTCTATATATCCATAATCTGAACCCCTAGTACAAATAACATAGAAATATTAACTTAAGGTGGATTACAGACATAGCCTAGAAGGCTAAAATTAAAAAGCTTCTAAAATAAATTATATATTAAAGTTTAGATCTTGAGATAGGGAAATATTTTTTAATCAGGAAAAATAGTAATAAATCTACCATAAAAGGTAATTAGACATAACTCAAAATAAATACTCTATATTACAAAACACATTGGTTTTTTAAAAATGGATAGGTAAGCCACAGATTGAATGATAATATTCTCAACACATATTCTGACATCACCAAATATTGGCTCTTTTGTGATACAAATACACAGGATACAACTGAAATTCTTATTAATTGATCGGTAAAAATGTTAAATGCTTAAACCAGTTTGTGAAAGTGTTGGTAGTTCTTTATAAAGTCATATATATTTCGTAATCCAGCAATTCCTCTAATGTGAATTTTCTCTTGGTAAATGAAAATATATATCCACAAAAATACTTGAACACAAATTCATATTCTTTTAAAACTAAAAATAATCCAAACATCAACCCACAAGGAAATATATAGCCTTGGCGTATACTTACATTAAAGAGTAGAATTCAGCAATAAAAAGGGATGAACTATTGATACACAAAGTAATATGGATGAATATCTCAAATAGTGAAGAGTGCAATATTGATACTCAAAAGAGTATATATGTTATGATTTTGCCTTGTTGAAAAACTAATCCATGGCTGGGAACCAGCAGTTAGCGTAATGGCTATGTCGCTGGACTCCCACGTAGTCGACCGTGGTTCGCGTCCCGGACCCGGTGGCTTAAAACTCACGCCGGGCGCGTGTGTGTGTGTGCCCAAGATCCTGAGAGGAGGATGGAGGAGAAGGGATTGCGGCATGACCATCCCCCTGGGGGGTGATTTCCTGCTGTCTGTCTCTATGTCTCTCTCTGTCTGTCTGGCGAGTGCACGCACCCTATAGTGAAAAACGTCTCCAAAAAAAGAAAAAAAAAAGAAAAACTAATCCATGGTGACAGGTTACTTAACAGTTCATTTATTGAGGCTTCATGATTGGACATGGTGATGTTTCTCTTAAAAAATATTTTACATCTTGATACGATTACATGCATTTTCAGACTTATTAAACTGCTCAATTATAATATATTCATTTTCCTAAATATAAATTATATTCAAGTAAAACTTTAAAAATTTCTATTTTTTAAAAATATTTTAAAAAGTGAATGTAAATTCAGATTAAAAATCTTAAGTGTGGGGACCAGCAGATGATGTAGCGGTTAAGAGTACTGGACTTCCACATGGCCAACTGCTGTTAGAGTCCCAGACCTAGTGACTGGCTTTCTCACTTTCCATCTCTCTCTCTCTCTCTTTCTCTCTCTGTCCCTATCTGGTCAAATTAAAATAAAGTAAAGTAAACAAAGTTAAATATTCTTTTTTAAAAAAGTGCTAGACATTAAAAAAAAAATTTAAGTGTGAATGAGGAACCCATGTATTATTTGAATGGCCCCTACCTTCAATTTATCTACTTCAATAAGCCTGATTTCACATAATTTTGTGCTTCCTAATTAGAGACCATAAGTTATTGAAAGTGTAAAAAAAATCATTAGAAGATTGATTTAAAAATCTGTAATGTTGGCATGTGTCACCATAAGGAAACATCTTTTTCTTCAAATCGACTTGAAATTCAATTGACCAAAGTTCTTGAATATCTGCTTTCTTGTGGTTGTCTTTCAGCTTACTATTTTTATCAAAATAATACATACACATTTTTAAAGAAGTCAAATAATATTGAAAGACTCATGAAAAACAACAACCTCTTGTCCATGTTTCTTCCCAAAAATATATGCATACTATTTCTTATGCAATAATCTGCTCTAAATAGATTGTATTGTCTATTATTTTTCTTTAATAGTAGTTTAGAGGCTCTCTTTTGTGAATATATACTCTACCTTCACCTTCACAATTTCCATCCTCCCACTACTTTTCTTTATAAATTTTAATTTTATAAAAAATAATAGTTAAGGTTAAAAATTATAATTATCCATGTATTTTTCATGATAAATAGATTATTTCTCCATTTATTTCCATTTATTCTACAGTTGGTATTATTTTAATTAGCTTATATTTTTAGATTTTAGGTGATCTTCCACTCTATGTATTTCAGAATATCTTCACCAGTCAACATTATGTTCTTTCCAATGCTCCAATACATAGTCAGTGTTCTCTTTTTAATTCTTTCCAATTTTTTTTGCCATAGGGCATGTGCACTTGACAGAAAGAGACAGAGAGAAAGTTAGAAATAATCCCCCAGGAGGGATGGCCACACCATAATCCCTTCTCCATTCTCCTCTCTGGATTTTGTGCATGTACACACATGTGCATGGTGTGATTTTCAAGTCCCTAGGTCCAGGATTTGAACCACAGATGGCCATATGGGAGTCAGTGACTTTAATCCCCTCTTTTCCCTATATTCTAGCAGCAAATCTGGAAACATTGTTCTTGATCTCTGGAGTACAGTTGCTACACTGGGAAGTCCTTTTTCATTCCCCTTTGCTGGCTCCTGTACATGATCCTATCTTTCTTTTTTTAATCTTCTGTCATCATCCTTTTATTCTCCTTGTTATTAAAAGTAAACAATTAAAGCCAGCAGTTAGCATGGAGTTTAAGGAACTGGATCCCACATGGCCTACTGAACCATTCAAGTCATGGACCCTATAGCTTGAAAATCACATTGGATGTAATTAGTGTGAGTTGACAACTCTTGGAATGGGAGATAAATTTTTTTTAACTGTACCTCAAATAAGGGACTGATAACCAGAATACACAGGGAATGCATGAGGCTTACCTAGAAGAAAAAGATTAACCCAATTAAAAGATGGGAAAATGAGCTTAATAAACATCTCTGTAAGGAAGACATATGAACAGCCAAAAAGCATATAGAGAAATGCTCAACATCCCTCATCATGAGGGAGATGCAGATCAAAACCACAATGAGATAACAAAAACCCCCAGAAAAAAGGAAAAAAAAAAAAAAAAAAAATTAAAATTAAAAAAAAAAAAAACTGCTGGAGGGAATATGGTAAAAGAGGAACACTCCTACACTGTTGGTGGGAATGTAAATTGGTCTAGCCACTGTGGAGAACAATATGGAGGTTTCTCAAACAAAGACCTTAATATAGAACTACCATATGATCCAGCAATTCTACTCCTGGGTATCTACCCAAAGGACAGGAGAATGCTCAGTCAGAAAAGCTCTTGCACATCTATATTGATTGCAGCCTTACTCACTATTTCTAAGACATAGAACCAAGCCAAATGTCCACAAACAGATGAATGGATTGAAAAAGTGTGGCACATATACTCCACGGAATACTACTCACTCATAAAAAAAAAAAAAAAACAAGGCCCTGAAATCTGATAGAAAGTGGATGAATATGGAAGATTTGTTGCTGAGTGAAGCAAGTCAGGCTATGAAAGAGAATTGTATTTCTCCACTTAACATATACTGACTGTCCACACTCTATGAGACTGAAAGGCTGGAGGACATAAAAGCATTAAAAATTGTTATGGATACTAGAGACAAAGTAAAAAGAGTATGGAAGGAGAAGAGCACAGGAAAGGAAATTTGGGGAAAAGTAGGACACAGATATGGTTTACTAATTTTGATGAGGACTTGTATTTTCAACTGGGCTGGACTGAGGTATATATCATGCTGGGTAGTCTCTTTACAATCTAAATGATGTATAGTGATTAATTGTATAAATAATAATTTTAAAAATTAAAAAAATTAAAAGGGTCACAGCAGAGAGTTTCACTGAACACCATTAAAATAAAACAAAACAAAATCACATTGGGTGCATGTGCATGCCCAAAATCCTTAGAGGAGATTGGAGGGTTATTTCTCACTTTCTTGCCCTCCCTTTCTCTCTTTGCCAAGTGTACACATGTTATAGCAAAAACAAAAAGTGAACAAGTACTTGTTTTTTTCTTGTAATTTCAACCGAGTATAGAAGAGAGCAAAAAGATAAGTTCATGTGCTCATTATGTCACATTTGGACACACTTCCTGAGCAAGTGCTTGTATTATTCTCTATCATTGCATGTGTATGTGTGTGTGTGTGTGTGTGTGTGTGTGTGTGCGTGTGTTGCAGTAAATAAAATACTATTCCTAAGAACAAATGGACTCAACAATTTTATTGTTCAGTCATTTAATCAAATCTTGGTATGTGAAAAATGGCAGTCAATTATGTTATGGATTAAAGGAATCAGAAATGCCCATCACCTCCCAATCTAATCTGAATATTATCCTGAATCCTCTTTTATTTGTGTGCAGTATTATACTGTTAATACTTTATGTTATCTCAATGACAGAGTAATTACAGTTAACAAAGAATCTGACAAAGGTGATTTATAGTTATTATTTAGAGAATCACTTAAAATTAAAAGTACTTCGACACTTATCAGTTACATGGCATAGGCATATTCTCAATGTTATATGTAAAAAAAAATAAAAAGTTCCTACAATATGTCATTTTGAAGAAGGATGAAATTTTATACATAATCTGACTTAAAACATTCAAATATTGAAGTTTATTGATGTTTAACATCTGAAGAAAATAATTATATAATTAGCCAGAAATATTTGTCTACAGCAAATGGAAAGTAACATAGAAAAACAATTTATTATTGGCAAAATAATAAATATAAGAGATAGGCTTGCAAAGCAGTAATGTTGATTTTCTGCATGCGAAGATATTAAGTGGTGGTTGGGGGAGCTTCATGATATCAGAAGAACTAAGAGAGCACAAATTCCATGAGTTAAGGAAGTTCTGAAGGAACCAGTGCCTGTTTCTTGGCTCCATCAGAATAATAATTAAGCTATTAATAACAACTATGATTGCAATGAGTTTTAAATGAATTTTCATTCTATTTGTAAATGCAGTTGCACTGCTGACCAAAGGTAGTTTTGAGATGTGATATTATCTAAAGTATATGGCTATGTAATTACCATTCCTTTTCGTAAATACATTTGGAGATGTGCTATTTAGGAATTAAATAGCTAAATATTAAAATACAAGAGTTGATAATGTCTTATAGAATATTCAATTATAGTACATGAAAGTGTCAGAACTTTCATGTCTTTACATTTTAAGAGAGGGGTAAATTTTCCCCTGAGACTATTGAAAAAATAAGCAGTAGTTACTTCCCATTCTGCTAAATCTAAAGCAGAGATGCAGAGAGAAAAGCTGCTGGCCAGACTACTCAGCATGGAGAGATAAATAGTAGGTCAAAGCTCAACAGACAGAAAGGCTGCTTCCAGAAACATATAATGAGTAACAAGTAACAGCATTTTGAGGACCATATTGTAAGGGTCAAATATATCTGATAAAGATTGTAAATTAAAAATAAAAGTCAGTGCTTTCAAGCAAATAGTGAGGGACATGATGCAGATAGGCCTAAATAGCACAGAATTTTATAGGCAAATATGCCAAATAACATACATGAAACACAGGGAACAATAAAACGTAGGGTCAATAAAATGTGGGCAAGAAAAAGAAGAGATAAGGGCTAGCAGGTGGCAAAGTGGTTGGAGTGCTAACTCCCATGTGGTTGACCATAATTTGAGTCCTAGACCTGGTGGCTTGAAAATCATGTCAGGTGCATGTGCACACAGTATCTCCCAAGAGGAGAGTGGTGGAAGAGAGATTCCAGCATGGCCATCCCCCCTGGGAGGTTATTTTTTGCTTTCTGTCTCTCTGTCTCTTTGGTGAGCACATATGCCCTATAGCAAAAATCTCAAATAAATAAATAAATCTCAAATAAATAAATTAATTAAAAGAGGTAAAGCTGAACAAAATAAAAATCATAAACTTCTCTGATTTTAAGTCTTAAGAATTTCTCCAACGAAGAATTACAAATTGATACAAAAATTTCCACATGTACTATTTATAATTGTTCTGAATAACTTTGCTTAATTGAATGCATAGAAACCAGAGACTCAGGCTCTGTGGTTCAACTAGCAACCTAGCAGATTATGGTGCTGGAAGCTGCATGCCAACCATGGTGTAAATCCCCAGCTCAGTTTATCTGCAGACATGCCAGGCATGTGTGTCCATGCCCAGGATCCCGGCAAGATGGAGGACCAGAGGAAGGATATCTCAGCATGACCAAGCCCTTTAGAGTCTCTCTCTCTTTCTCTCACTCTCTCTTTGTCTCTCTCTCTCTCTCTGCATGCGCATACACTCTATCATGAATTTAAAATGAGAAAAGAGAAAACTACATGTAATTATTATTTCCTGGAGATAAGATATTCTCAGTTAGTTCTTGTGTCCATTTTCATATATTTCAGAGTTACGGTTAGAGTCATAAATCTATACAAGATGAATGACATGTATCTATTTGCAAACATAGATTATTATACCCTAAGTGGACAAAACATTAGATGAGTCTCCTGTATAGAATCATATTGTAATGAACTAACTCCTCACTAAATGTATTCTGTGTTGAATATACATTATTTGTAATTGGCTTTAGGTTTTAGTTAATTAACCTAGAAAGCTAGAGTGAAGGCCAAAAATCTCAAGTTTGGAGATCCCTTTGGATGGTGTTTATTGCATAAATGTTTATTTTGTAAGAAAGCTTAATGCCCAACCATAGTGACACAGGAGACAGGATGCCAATACATGATACTGGAGCCACGTAGGAAGGCCACACATTTGGATTCTGGATCTGCTGACCATGCCAGTATACCCACAGGTACACCCAGGATCATGGCGACCTGGAAGGATATGAGGAGGGAGGGACACAGCTTGACAAAACTCTTATCTTTGTCCCTCTTGGTAAACAAATAAACTTTTAAAAAGAAAGCTAGAGGTCACCACATTCATCAGAATTGCTGAGCTAGAAATGAGTAGTGAATTCCAGCTAAACCACCAGAATTGGCCTGAGTAAGAAAGTTGCTAGAGGAGAGTAGTATGGCCAAGTCTTAAAAAAATAAAGTTTATACCTGAAGGAGCTGGCAATGATTTCTAAAAGTTACACAGTCAGAGATAGGAAATAGAGCTATGTAAAATTAGAGCAGGAACAAATGGTGGGGTAGATTTGATCAAATGTCCCAAACCTTGACTGGCATCCACATTTTTTTAATGGGCGGGTAAATATAAGTTATAGGGTGTTTCAAACTAACTGTTAGAGATACTACTTAATATACATTAGGGTGGCTATTATCAACCAAAAGTAAAGATAGAAAGTAAGTGTTGGCAAAGACATGGAGAAATTTGATTCTTGTGCATTGCTGGAGGGAACTAAAATGATACCATGTTAGAGGAAATAATAAGGTGACTCTTCAAAAAAATTAAACAGAAAATTGCCATATCATTCAGCAAGTCCACTTGTAGGTACATACAAAGGGTGTCTGAAAATAAATCTGCACATGGTAGAGTCAAGTCACCATCATGAGAGCTCAAACACCTTTACACAGACTCAGGCTCATCTAGACAGAGAAGAGTCATCTTGCTTCCCCTTAGCCTAAGATCCAGCTCTTTTTTTTATTTTTTTGTAGAGATATTTTTGCTATAGGGCATGTGTGATTACTGGAGAGACAAAGAAAGAGAGAGAGAAAGCATGATTTCATTTCACCCCCCCAGGGAGGATGGCCACGCCACAATACCTTCTTCATTCTCCTCTTAGGATTTTCGGCACATACACATGTACCGGCATGAGTTTAAAGTCATCAGATCCAGGGCTCAAACCGCAGTTGACTACATGGGAGTCTAGCAATGTAACCGTTATGTCATCTGCCGGTCCCAAGATCCAGCTCTTTTCTGACCCAGAATTCACTACTTTTCAGAATGACAATAGGAGCCATAAGAAGGAACCAACACCATACTCCATAAGCATGAAATCTGGCGTGGCAGGCTCAAGGAGAGAGAAACAATAGTGGAATAGCACATTTGTCAAACTTTGTCTCAGTTAATTGTAAACAACAACAAATATTTGATCTTACAGTATAAATTTCATAAAGCCAAAACCAATCTCCAAGGATGACATTGGGTAAAGTAGAAGAATCCTGTAGCTAAGCTGTTCAGATTTGAATGCTAGCTCTATAACTTACTATCTAGTTATGTGACCAGGTGGGCCTAATTCAACTTCTCAGTTTTCTCATCTATAAATTGGGGATATTGAAGCTGTCTGTTTTATAGAAATATTTGTAGAATTAAGAGATTAATGCATGAAGATGACTTAGAGCTGTGTTTGTAGCTATAATAAGTACTATCGTCTAATAAGCACTATGTAAGTATTAGCTGCTATAATGATTTTTGGTAGCAAAGTAGCAAAGCATTTTTATTATTAGTTTTTTTCTATAGGGTACATGCCCTTACTGGAGAGAGAGAGAGAGAGGAGGAAGGTGAGAAATTAATCCCAGAGAGATAGCCGTGCTGCAATCTCTTCTCCTCCATTCTTCTCTTGAGGTTTGGGCATACACACACATGAATCCAGTTTATTTTCAAGCCACCAGATCCAGGACTCAAACTTTGGTTGACTATGTGGAAGTCCAGCGCCCTAACCACCATGGCACCTGCTGACCCAGAAGCATCTTTTTAATAGTGTTTTCTTTCTTTTCCTTTTCTTTTCTTTTTTTTTTTTTTTTGGGCTTTTTTTTTTTTTTTTTTATAGGGCGTTGGCCTCACCCAGACAACAAGA
>NW_006160204.1:943926-965024 GCF_000334495.1 Tupaia belangeri chinensis
AGGGCATGTGCGCTCACCAGACAGACAGAGAGAGACAGAGAGACAGAAAGTGATAAATCACCCCGCAAGGGGGATGCCTCGCCGCAATCCCTTCTCCTCCTTTCTCCTTCTGGGATCTTGGGCACACATGCACACGCGCCCGGTGTGAGTTTTAAGCCACCAGGTCCGGGACGCGAACCACGGTTGACTATATGGGAGTCCAGCGACATAGCCATTACGCTAATTGCTGGTCCCATGTTTTCTGCTGTAAGAATTAACGAGAAGTTGAGGATCTATTCCTGCCTTGCTGTAGTCTATTTGGTTTTTGATCATTCATGTGCAAACATAATTTATGTTCATAGTTTGGACGTAATTAATGTACACATCCCAGAAACAAATAACAATTTTCAGGCATGAGAAAATTTATGTCTGTATTTTGGAAATGAAAAATCAAATATTTCTCTAGTTGTACAATGTATAATACTAACAATATATCCAATACACCTTTTCAAACTATGTATACCTGAGGATGTAGCACCTATAACATGTAATAGCACAAGCTTACACATGTTCTTTGCCAACCATAGAAAGTATTTATCTTACATCTTCATAATTAAAGCCTGATAATGCAATACTTTTAAAAATCAAAGAAAGCTCTGTCTCAAAATAAATTTTATTCTTCCTTTGAAAGGGGAGCAACTTGTTTGCAGCCACCCACTTCAAACAAATTATCCTCAAGCATAAGCACTCTCTTCAGCTTTGAGATAACTTGAACAAGTAGTCTCCTTTAAGTACTGAACACATTTTCACAGTTTCTCTATCCCTTTACCTTCTGTGCATACTCCTTCCTTGAAACAGGAAATACCTTCCATCCTCTATTTACACCTTTGTAAATAAGGCATTAGGTGGTTAAAATGAGTTGCTTTAAGGTTTACATCACCATGAGTAAGAGATCACATTATTATCTGATGATTCCAAACCCAATAATTTTTGTCTACTTTACTTCCTTAGTAAGGCTTGAATTCTAATTTAAATTAGAACCCAACTCTTATTACCTCAATTCAATATTTGAAAAAAACCCAAGACTTTGGGAGAGGTCAAGTAACTTTCCCAAATTTACATTGCTGGTAATTCTTCATATGGGGTGTATATATTCACATATATTCTTTTTAACCATGTCTGCGTGTCTTTGAAAATTACCTTTTTAGAAGAAGAGTATTTAATCCTGGGATAAATTTAGTCCTCCTTTCCTGCCTATAGTTAGAACCCATGGCTTTGACCTCATGAGTACAACACTCTAATCCAATGACATGATCAATGTAGTTGTGCACTGATTATGACCGATGTGAAGCTGGTATCAATTTATAACCTAAATCCGTCACAAAGCCTGCTTATTAGTAGAGTGACCATATGAGTTATCATCTGAATTGGGAAGCTTTTGAGAGTAAAAGTGGTGTTATTAATTATGTTGCTGGGACAACAGGATTAACTGTCCTAAGCAAATATGAATTCATGGTTAACTTTTAAGTAACCTATGAACATGGCCATGGCCATTGGCTTATGTTAATGACATTACTTCCCATAAGAAAAATACATGGTCATTTAGGGACAAAAAAAAAAAAAAGGACTCATATTATGGAGACAAACATCTCTGGCAAGTTTTACCAAATAAGCTTTGTTTACAAAAAGAGCAGGCTTCATATTTTAATCATAAGTACTTTCATTTATCATTAATACCCTGAAGAACAGAAAACTCCTGAAATGTGTTTTAATAATAAATATTTTCATGTAGCTTCAATCTCCTCACTGTCCTATTAATCTGGTCACTAGAATCATAATGCTTGCCTTGTTGAGCTGTGAATAGATTCTTCTAGCCTGTCTCTAGTTATATGCTTGCTAATTTCTCCTTGCCAAGTGACCTGCAGAGTAGCGCCATGATTTTAAAACACTATCTCCAAACAGAATGGCAGTGAGAAGCCAAAGAAATCTACCAAAGAAAGTATATTTGAAGGACATTTAAAAAATTATAATGGTCTGTCTTGATTTTGATGCTAATCTCATATTAAACCCCACGGTGTTTCTTAAAGATAACGGCATGAAAATGACTTAAAGAAATTTTACTCTCCCTAGGAGTTTCTCTTCTTTGTTAACGTATTTATTAATACTGTACATGTAGGATTTATTAAATTGTTTTAAAATATTAAGGAGAAAAGATTGGACTGTCAATTAACTGAAAACTCGAACAGTGGGTAACTTTTATTCCTACGTGTATATCACTGTTTCTTTTATGCAAGTTTAGCCTTAGGCAAAATAGAGGAGTCAGTCAACTTCTCTTTTATATCTATCTAACCTCTTTCACTGCCTGTCTTTCCAGTTTTTTGTCTTGTAGAGCTCTTTGCTATTACCTATTACTCTAAGAAATTGGTTTTGTTGCATTGTCTAGTAATAATTTTGCTAGTTCTGGCTAATAGAAGCCCATTGTACTCTCCCTAAGTTTTTCACATTTTTATTAAAGATGATTAAAGATTCCTCTCCTTTATAAAGTTTTCAAGCAGCAGTGAAATGAATCTGTACTGTTGAAGTTTTAGACACTATAATAGACAATGCCAAAAATCTCTGGAATTCAAAAGCTGTCATATTATCTCATGGAAATGATACTTGGTCATTAAGCAGATTGTGTAACTTGAGAATACTAATACTCTTCAGAACATAAGAGAATATGTAGAGGTAACTGGGATGACTTTCCACTGAGATACAAATGTGTACCACTCTATATTATTCAAAAGCGATTATAAGAGATAATCCAGTAAAATGTTAGACACTGAAAGGCAGAGACCATGGTTTCTAAATGCTTTCTGTCTTGATGTATGAGCCATTAGTACATCTAATCGACACAGGGTTTTTGCCTTTTTTATTATATTTTGCTGGAAGCAAAAAAGGAAGGAAAATGGAGATGTGTTAGAACTGAAGTTTGAACCAATATCTGTTTTCCATCATTAAATCTCTCTGTAGACTATAGTGAGTTGATTGCTTGTGTTGTGTGCCTCTACTTTGCCATGTCATTATGTATTCATGAAAGAAACCAGGATCAATATTTATGAGGTCAGACACTTACTTAATTTTCTGTGCATTGGGAATTATTTGGTACCATGTGTTTTTACATATGTGAGTTTTACCTTTTGTCAGTATGACAAATACTTTAGTTTTGTTTTTTTATTCTAGAAGATTGTTAAAGTTTTCTGTTTTGGTCTATTTTGTGATCTTCTCATTCTAGTGTCATCTTCGTATAAGCTTCCAGAGCTTCTCTCAGTTGTTATAGACAACCATCTGTCTGGCATGACTTCAAAGCAATTTGTAAAAGAGCCAGGGAAACTAAACTTTGGAAATCTCTATAAGCTCTGGGTTAATATTTAGAAAAAATTATATCCTGGTAGAATATTTTTAAGTGGTAGTAAATTCTATTTCTTAAAGTTTATTAAGGCCAGTCTAGGGATTAAAGTATCATCTCTGAATAAATGATATCTGGAGAGAGAAGAATGTTCCATTGATCTATAATTGTTCTATTTTCAGTTAGTGAGCATGCCCACAAATTAAGGTCCGCTCATCCTGGTTTGTTCTCACAGTCCCACAACCAGGCTGTTCCAGCATCTACTGGGTCTCCTAGTTTCTAATCTCACTTCTCAATTCATCTTCACATTAAACTAATCTTTCTAAACCATGACTTTTTTTCATGTCATATGGTTCTTCATTTTCAAAATCTTGACCTCATTTCAATTCAGAAAAGGACTTTTGCTCTTCTACCCATAATTTTTCATCTGATTCTCTGAAGTTGTTTCAATGTTTTTTTCCACTTGTCCCAAACTTTCCATATTCAAATCTTCCAGTGCTTTTAATCGAACTGTTCCCTTCACACAGAGTTACTTCATCTCTTCCCCTGCCTAGCTAAATCTTACCAATTCTAAGCATAGCTTTAAGTCTTACTTTATCCTTGAAGGGTTTCTTTATGCCTTTAGGTTTACCAATTTGGCTTTCTTTCAGTCATGGAATCTAAAGCCTATTCCATTAAATATATATTTCGTATGTGTGTGTCTACATACTTAGTGGCGGTGCATCCTATATATACCAACATTCTTTTCACCATATTGCTAGTTTGTTGCAAATTCAATGCCTTCTCTCTCTCTTTTTAAAATTTTTTTTAAAAAAATTTTGAGACAGAGAGAGAGACCCCAACAAGCTCATCATGTCTTGATCTTCTTGATCTACCCCAGTTTCAGCTACCCCTGAATCATGGGAAGGCTTGTGGCTGACATGTTCAGGGAAATCTCAAAATGCAAACATGGAAACTTCCCATCATGGTCAACCTTACAGAGCACTGTGTTATTGTTGTGCCACAGTCAGTCCTCTATCTTCCTATTTTATTTTATTTTTTAAGAATTATTTACTTGTTTTTTAACTTGATCAAAGAGGAAAAGAATGAGAGGGAGAGAGAAGGAAAAGTGAGAAAGTAAGCCGCCAGGTCTGGGACTCAAATCACAGTAGGCCATGTGTGAATGCAGTGCCCTTAACCATTACGCCACCTGCTGGCCCCGTCTTCCTATTTTTAGCTTTTATATCTCGTAGATACTGAAAAGTTTTGACAGATGCTAAATAATTAATAGAGACTATTTAATTGAGCATTTGTATTTTATAAGTGAGTATTTAAGTTAAGAGATCGAATGACTTGTTCAGGTTCATAGAACTAATTAGCAGTGTCATTCATAATACAAACTGGATGCCCTGTGTGTTCTCACTATCTTTACTTATCCTCATCATCCCCAAAGTTTTTCTCTTCTGCTCTCATGTTTTGTATTTTTGACATTTAATAGTGTATTCATGGGTGTGACTGAAGAAATGCAGTATTAAGAGTACATCTTTGCTTTTAAACATAGCATTTTAATCCTAAAAAAGGTATTTCATAGGTCTAATGAACCAATGCATGAAGTTGATGATCTTATTCTCCTTAAATGAAAATGGTATATATGTACATGTTAGTTTAATTCTAAATATCCTATCTATGCTATAGGAAGTATATGACATCTAAGCACTTTAGAGAGGCAAAGGCTAAATAATATAATTACTCATTTACAAAGTATAATGTTAGACTCTTTATTCTGTTCTTGCTATTATTAGCACTTTTCTTATGCCACAGTAACTATGATACTTTTTGTATCCCTAAAGTCTATGTTAAAACCTTATCACAGGGACCAGCAGTTAGCATAATGGCTATGTCGCTGGACTCCCACGTAGTCGACTGTGGTTCACATCCTGGACCTGGTGGCTTAAAATTCACGCTGGGCGCATGTGCGTGCATGCCCAAAATCCCAAGAGGAGAATGGAGGAGAAGGGATTGCAGCATGGCCATCCCCCCGGGGGGTGATTTATCACTTTCTCTCTCTGTCTCTCTCTGTCTGTCTGGTGAGCGCACGTGCCCTACCGCAAAAATCTAAAAAAAAAAAAAAAAAAAATACACCTTATCACAAATGTGATTGTATTAGGAGGTGGGAGGTGGGATCTTTTGAGAGGTGATTAGTTGAGGGCTGAGCTTTTAGGAATGGGATTCACGCTCTTATAAACGAAGTTGGAGAGAACTGCCTTGTCTTTTTCACCATGCAAGGATGCAGGCAGAATATGCCATGTATAACCCAGGAAGTGGGACCACACTAGCTACAGAATCTGCTAGTGTCTTCATCTTGGAGTTTTTTAGTCACCAGAACTGTGAGAAAGACTTCTCTTGTTTATAAACCACAAGTTTTATAATAGCCTGAACAGATTAATAGTATACCTTAAAAATATTTAATCAATGACTAAAATCCTTTTAAGAGAGAATTGTGATGGCAAGCATGGTAGCAAAGAGAAGGAAAAAACCTAATGAAATATAGTAGAAATAATGCTAAATGTAATTTATATCGTCTGAATGTGAATCCTGATTCTATCGCTTTCTGTCTATGAGAATTTAAACAGGCTGCTGTGCATTTCTGACCTCAGTTTTCCCCTTTATTGGTAAAAAGGAATAGTAGCACCATTGACTAAATGTGGTCAAGCACAACAGTTGCCAAAGCATGCGTATAATTAATCATAGTTCCCTCTCTTCATGCCTAAATTATGAGGACATTAATTAAATAACAAGGTTATAACACCTATGTGACCCCATGTTTCCTTTCCATATTTAGGTCCATTTTATTTACACTTACTCCTATTTTCTGAAATATTATCTCAACTTTTAAACTCTGTAAGTTATAATATAGGGAAAAATTATAAAATCATATGTGTACTATTTAATGAATTGTTCAGTGAGCAGTAAAGTGAACTTGTTTAGTTCAAGGTACAAAACAGCATCAGAACCCCAAATGCTATCACGTATCTGTTCTGCATCATACCCTCACATTCCCCAGCAGAAACCACTTCCCTAAATTTATAGTATTTCTTACTTTCATTGGTACTTTAATTATTTAATTATGTATATGCACATGTGTGTGTTTGTATAATTAGTTTTGGACTGATACAGAGTATAATCTATTAAGTTTGACATTTCCTCCTTGTGTCTCAAATTCCACCATACTGTGACATTTATTCATTTCTATTACTATATAATAGTTCATCCATTGTGTATACTCTGTATTTTATTTCTCTATAGACTTTTATTAGGTTGTTTTCAGTCTGAGATTATTAAAAATAATGCTATTATCATTTTATGTGATATATATACCTGTACAAAATTTCATCCTTTTCAATTGGATATAAATTAGTGTGGTATTATAGAGTACATTATGAACATATTCATATTTATTTAATACTGGAAAATGTTTTTCTCAAAGTAGTTATAGCAGTCTGTATTCTTACAAGCAATGCCTAAAGATTTATGCTGCTCAAAATCCTCGCCAACATTTAGAATTGTCATATTTCTTAGTTTTATGATGAAGCATGTTTTGTATTTGTTTTTGCCTTTGTAATATGTTTTTTAATCTCTTGTAGAATTTATTTTATATTTTGCAAAGTTTACTTGCCTATTTCATCCATGAGAGAGACAGAGATAGAGTATGAGAAATAGACTCCCCCAGCAGAATCCTCACATGGTGACACAGCCCCAGCCTCAGGCAGCCATGATCACAGACATGTGCATGTGCACTTGGTGTGTACAGGGAGACCTTGGGACATGCACCTGGGACCTGCCCGTATGGCCTCCAGGTTTCAGTGCGTTGCCTTACCACTGCACAACTGCAGCTAGCCTATTGTCTCTTTCATGGTCTTAGTTTCTGTTTCTCTGATTATAAATTAGCTTGAACACTTATGTTTACTGACTTTCAGCTATTCTCTTCTGTGAAATGGGAAATGGCAGTTACCTTTATTTTTTTTCCTGATCTGTAGATGATATTTATAAATTCTGAATACAAAATTTTCATAGATTATTTATGTTGCAAAAACTATTCCCATTATGTGGCTTGTATTTTTACTAAGCAAATGTATTTGATAGAAAAAGACTTAGTTATTATAGGATCCATTTTACAATTTGTTTCCTTTAGTATTAGTACTTTTTAAATATTAATAATTTTCTACACACGAGTTATAGAGTTTTTTCCCTTTCCTGTATCTAGAATATATACTACCTTTTTGGGCATTTAAGGCTATTACTTATCTGGGAATTATTTGTATATGTAAAGGATAAGAGTCCAGAGATACTTTTAATCTATTTAGATTCCCAATTGCTCTAGTTTCTTTCACTAAAAACATCACATTTTTCTGACTATTTTGTAGTGCAAATTTTGTCATAAATTTAAGTGTTTTATAAATGTGATCCTATTTCTGAGTTTGCTACTCATTTTCTTTGGTATATTTGTCTGTCTTTTCCTTAATTCTACTCTGTCTGACTATAGTATTCTATTTTTTTTTTTTCAAGAGAGGAAACTCTCTTCCTTGAAAAAAATTTTTTTTTTTTTTCTTTTTTTAAAAATATTCACTGTTACTTGCCCTTTGACTTAGCATACACACTTAGGAATAATTGTTAATTTCCAATGTGAAAGCCCTGCTGGGATTTTCATTGCATTCATATTGAATGTATAGATCAATTTAGAGACAACTGACATTTTACAACACCAGATTTTTCTATTTATAAGCATGTGTATGATTTAATTTTTCTCATTAAATTTGTATAGATTATTACAGAGATGTCATATATATTTTGTTAGGTTTAGTTCTCAGAATGTGATGTCATGTATAATATTGTAAATAAAATCTGTTTTAAATTACATTTTTTGGATGTTTTCATGTTAGGGCATGTGTGCTTGCCAGAGAGAAAGAGAGAAAGAGATAGGGAGAGGGAGTGTGAGAAATCATCTCGAGGTTGGGGGTAGGGGATGGCTATGCCACAATCCCTTCTCCATTCTCCTTGCAGGATCTTGGGCATGAACACACACACACCTGGCCTGAGTGTCAAGCCACTAGGTCCAGGACTTGAACTGTAGTTAGCCATGTGGGAGTCCAGTGACATAACTGCTACACTATCTGTTGGCACCTTAAATTATATTTTAACCTGTTTCATTTTTTGAAAATTTTCTGAGGGGACCTGCGCCCTTGCTGAAGAGAGACAAAGAGACAGAGAAAGAGAGAAAGTGAGAAAGAACCTCCCATAAGGAATGGTTATGCCACAATCCCTTCTCTTCCATTTTCCTCTTTTGTTGAGATTTTGGGCACAAGCACACACACACCCTGTGTATTTCTCATGCCACTAGGTGTGCGACTTGAACCACATGGTCAGTGATGTGAAATCTAGCTGTCTTAACCACCATGCCACCGGGATGGCCCAACTTGTTCCTTTTTATATAAAGGTTATATACTTGTTTCTTTTATATATATAAGCTGAATTTCGAGTATTCAGTCTTGCAAAATTTATAAATGTGGTTGGTGTTTCAGATTTTAAAACGCAAAATCACTCACTATGAGTAACAAGCTTGAAGAACTGTGATAAGAGCAGGCAACCTACCTTATCCTCCTCTCCAGGGAAAGCTTTAGATATTTCCATGTTAAGAATATTTTCTGTTGTATGCATATTTACATAAACAATCTATCCTCACTATTTGCAGATTCTGTGTTTGCATATTCACTTAAGAGAAAAAGACATTTGTTCTTTTGTGATCATTCACAGACATGCACAGAGTGTAAAAAGTGGAGTCACCCAATGTACATATTCCCACCTGAGGTTGAGCATGGTGATTCTCTGTGCTCTTGTTTCAGCTCTCATGCTATAAACACTGTCCTTTTTGGAGTTCACTGGTGCAGCAGTTCTTATACATTTGTGATTTTTTTTTACACATTTTATTTATTTTTTTAATTATTTTTTTATTATTTTAAAAATTTGACCAGAGAGACAGAGAGAGAGAGAGAAAGAAGAAGTGGGAAAGCAAGCCAACAGGTCCAGATCTCAAACCACTATCCACCATGTAGGAGTTTAGCACCTTAACCACTACATCACCTGTCAGCCCCTTTTCTTGCACATTTTACAACCACACTCATAGGCACATGCACATGCTTATGAATCTTATTTCATACTTAACAACAACTCCGTAAAATAACTATCGTGCCCAATTTACAAAATAGGAAATCGAGGTTCAAGAGGTTAATTAAATTTGCCAAGCATACACAGGAAATTACTAGAAGATTTGAACCATTGTTGTTTAAAACCAAAACTACTACTCAGTCTATCACTAAGCACTGCTGCCTTAGAGTTATATATAGAAGACTGAACTAATCCAATATTTGTAATTTATACTAATTCAACTATATTTTGGAGTGATTTCATCAGAGTTTACAAAGTTGGAACTTGGATTTGAATAGTCACCTAAAGAAAAGGTAGAAGTTCACAAGAGCAAGAGGAGGGTAGGAATAAATTTAGACAGAATAAAACACCAAGTACGTTAGTGAATTTAAAATGTAACCCTCAAGGTTCAAAACCTCTGTTTTATATAGTGTTATGAATATTATTTGCATATTCAGTGATAAAAATAGTTCTGTAAGATGAGAAATTTCAATAATAACAACTAACATTGGGAGCTCACTATAATAAATAATTTACATGGATCATATTATTTAATCTCTGCAATAATCACAAAGAGCAGAAACTTTTAAAAGTCCATTTTAAAGATGAGGAAACTAAGCAACTGGAAGATTACAAATCTCAACTAAGATTATGAAACGTGCTAAGGCTACAAACCTATTGAGACAATGGAACTTGTATTTAAACCTGGTAGTTTCACTCTGCGGCTCAAACTAAATTACTATACAATTATTAAGTTAATGTCTATCTATAATCTATCTCTCTATCTCCAGTCAAACAGGACCTACATATAGTCTGCTAGTACTTGAGCATTATCCTTTTCTTTTTTATTTATTTTTATATTGGAATCTCCCTTTGTGTTTGAAATTTGATAAATTGAAATACTTGCTTCTTGGCCCTTTGGAAGTTAGGTTGTGGAAAAATATCTTACATTTAGTCAGACTGTTCACCCAGGTTTTTGTCAGTGAGTGATTTAAAGATTAAACTCCAGGGACCAGCAGATAGCATAATGGTTATGTTGCTAGACTCCCACGTTGTCGGCTGCAGTTTGAGTCCTGGACCCAGTAGCTTGAAACTCACTCCAGGCTTGTGTGCATGCATGCATCCCCAAAATCCTGAGATGAGAATGGATTGTAGCATGGTCACCCTTCCAGAGGGACTTTTCGCCTCTCTGGTGAGTACAAATGCCCTATAGCAAAAATCTCTCTCTTAAAAAAAGAAAAAAATGGGACCAGCAGTTGGCATAATGCTAGACTCCCATGTAGTCGACCGTGGTTCAAGTCCCAGACGCAGTGGCTTAAACTCACGCCGGGTGTGTGTGTGTGTGCATGCCCAAGATCCCAAGAAGAGAATGATGAAGAAGGGATTGCAGTGTGGCCAAACCCCCGGGGGGTGATTTCTCACTTTCTGTCTTTCCGACTCTCTCTGAGTTTCTGGTGAGCACATGCACCCTATAGCAAAAACTTCTCCAAAAAATTTTTTTAAAAAGAAAAAGATTAAACTCAGAAGTCATAGTTTTGTATTAAATGAAAATACAGCGATAAAATATTGTGATGGAAAGTTTAACCCAACAATGTTGTAGGAAGTTTACAACCAATAAAGAAGAAAAAAAAATTGGTTGCAAAGTCTTTTAAGGATAAAAGTGCAGATAAAACAGCTAAAATTTTACTAGAGAACCTTTATCATACCAGTGGCAAGCAGATGGCATAGCAATCTGGACTCCTGTTGCTGGACTCCTGCATGGCCCACCCTGGCTCGTGTGCCAGACCTGGTGACTTGAAAATCATGCTAACTACATGTGCTTGTGTGCCCAAGATCCTGGGAGGAGAATTGAGAAGGGACTGAAGAATGGCTATTCTCTCTGGGGGGTGATTTCTCTTTAAAAAAATTCCCTCTCACTGTCTCTGTCTTTTTCTGGTAAGCACACACACCCTAAGGTAATAAACCTCTAAAAAGTAATAAATAAAAATACTCCAGATTATATTGTATTGGTCTCACAGCCATGGATGTGTGCAGTTTTCCTTGGGCACTGAGTAGAACTGGCAGCAGCAGCCATGACATTCAGCATTCTGTAGCCGTGCTAGGTGTGGTGCAGTGGGCAGTGCCTGGTGTTGCTGCTAGTGGTGGCATACTACATATAGCCTGTGTTCGATGCTATAAAGTTCTCTGCTTTCTTTCTTTTATTTGATTGTGATTCTTCCATTAAGCTTATTTGATTATTTTCTCTTCTCTTTCTTTCTTTCCTTTTTTTTTGAGTGTGTGTGTTTCTGTTTTGTTTTGAGCAACTCTGAGCTTCATTTTCTGTCCACTGATTCTAGGTATTTATTTGTATCTACCTATCAAATTATTGTTTTTATTATTGTTTTGCTTAAATAAGCCACATGTCTGCATATTTGAGAATTAGAATCCATCTTACAGGTACAAAATTCTCATTCAAATTTCATACAAGTTATCCAAACCAGGGCCAACAAATGGTAGGGTTGTTGAGGCACTGGGCTCCCATGGTTCAAGTCCTGGACCTGTTGGTTTGCTTTCTTTCTCTTTCTCTCTCTTTCTCTCTGCCTCTCTCTGGTGAGCACACATGCCCTATAATAAGACTTAAAATATAAAAATAATAAATAACATAAATAACTAAAAAAAGTTATCCAAATATCTTATGCATTTTCTCCATATGACCTTTCAGCAGCAATAAACTGGATAAAATTTGGTTTTATCCATAAATATGTAGAAGCAATTTTTTCTAAAGCTGCTACAAATAGGGATAATTTTGTTAATTTTTCTCTCTCAGTTTCTATAAACTAACACTGAGAGCACAAAATAATTTTATTTAGGTAAGAGTGGTCAATGATTTAAGGCTCGGGACATTAAATATTAATAATTCACAAATTTATTCTACTTCTGAGCAAGCATCTTTATTGATCATAAGCATTACAATAAGAGTTAGGGTATAAAAAATGCATGTAGTCAGAGAAATGGTGTGCTTAGGGACACTTAAATTATTGTAGACCTTTTCAGAAGTCATATGGTTTTGTATTAAATGGAAATGCAGTGATAAAATATTATTATGAAAAGTTTAACCCAGCAATGCAATAGGAAGTGTACAACCAACAAAGAAGAAAACCAAATTGCTTGCAAAATCTTTTAAGGATGAAAGTGTGGATTAGAAACAACTATTTTACTGGAGAACCAGTATTATGCTTTTTAAAGTCTATTGTACACTGGAAGAAAAAGTGTTGCTGTTATTTCAATGTACTGAAAGTGGTAATCCCAAGTTTTTCTTCTCTTATCCATATTCTGAGGGGATATACTTTTTGTATTTTTTTTAGAAACATATAAATTGTTGACTTTGTGATTAGTATATGCTGATTTAGCCCTAGTTTTGTTGCAAGATCAAAGACTTGTAGTTCTTGTAGAACAGCAATTAAATATTTTTAATGATTTACATAAGATTGAATACATTTATATTACTGACTTATAATTGTCTCAACTTTTCTTTCTGCTGGTAAAGGGATTGACAGAGTTTTTATTGATCTACTATAATATCAAAAATCTAATCTATTTTAAAAAGAAAATTCAATAATTAATGATTGTATGTACTTATATATCAATTATTGAATGACTGTACTCAGTAAGGTAAGGGTAAAATGAGGAAATAGCATAATTATTTTTATATTACACTCTGGTCTTTTTCAGCTGAAAGCACAGTATCTTCATCAGATATAAAATCAACTTTAAACGGAAAGACTTTAAACTTATTTTTTACTTCTCTCTAGCTAATTCCTGGTTTAAAGTTCAGGGGAAGGAAGAATCCTTTGATTTTTTTCTTTTCTTATTCATCCCTACTGCCTCTTAGGCCTTTGCTTTTTCTCTTGAATAGGGTAGAGAATGATGAGAAGGAAGAAAAAAGATTGGAGAAAAACAAAAAAGATCTGCCTTGGCAGCTGTTGGTAACTTTACCAAAAGAATGCCTATTCTGTTGTAAGCAATGAAATATGTCTTTGGTTATTTATTTCGAAATCTTTCTGTAGGGACCATCTCATGGCCTTGCTCCCTGACAAGCTTCAGAACAACTCACAAGATGCCTCTATGCTTCTTGTTAATTTCTTTCCGTATGCAAACTTTCCCTAAGCAGTGCCCTAGGCTTCTTTCTATGGGGAACCCATGCCCAGAGGCCAGGCCTAGAGCCCCACGTTAGCCCACATCTAAAGTACACTTTGCCCACCTACTGCCAGTGAGGTCTCCTGCAGTCTCCAGCCATTCTCTCTAACTGAACTTGCACTCAAAAGCTCTTGGGGACACATGTCAAAGTCTCCCAAAAACTCACCCCTGCTCAGTCAGATCAGATACATAGATATATAGTGCTAGCATACACATTTCTGCAGCTCAGCAACTACCTACCAGTGAGTGAAATGTCCATCTTCTCCCTTTCAGACAAACTTGATGTTTATGATCTAATTTCTGAGCATTTCTCTACTTCGTTTAGGCTAAAAGGAAGCTTTACCATTTTCAGATACAGGAATTGCTCACTATTTATTGAAAAATGTGCTGAGCATATTATATGTATGTTGAGATCTCAAAAAGACACAATAACAATGGTCTTTGTTCTTTGAGTGAGATATCAATCAATTGAAATATATAAAAGAGAGCCAGGAAGATGACGAAATACTTTAGTAAAAGCAAAACAAAATGAAACAAAACAAATGGAACAATGATTTCTTTGGAAAGAATGCCTCAGGAAGGTGCTATTTCACCAACCAGCAATTTGCAAAAAATATGTCACAAATAGGTTGTGTGTCAAAATATGAAAACCCTCAGGCTGGAGTAAAACACGTAAGGCCCTGAGAAAATTGGAGCCTGTGGTTGGTTACCTCTGGCTCATTTAATAGTTTTTTAGTTCACCCTAATGAGTTTACAAATATTGCCATATTCTATTATGTACCATATAATGAAAAAAAATGGAAAACTTTGACTCTATTGGTGATGTGGTTTCCTTTGTTTTCCATGCTCAATTGGGGTGTTAAAGCTGCATAGTTTGAGTTTTTGTAATATTTTTAGTATTTACTATTCCACTTAAACAATTAAGAAACACAATTTCTTTAGTGTGTTTCTTAATTGTTTCACTTAATTATGAATTTCGCTGCTATATGTTAACCAAAATGTTTTCTTTCTCCCAGGAAAATACATGTGTTGACAAAACAAAAGTATTTCTTCTACTTCTGTTTCATCTCATTCATGATATTTACTTTAGTATTGGGTAGAGGGTATTACTGTTTTTAAATCATATTAAAAGAATAATGTTGAATAGTATTAAAAGTGAAAGTGGGATATAACTTTGAGACAAAAAATATTCAAATAGGAACCAGCAGTTAGCATAATGGCTATGTCGCTCAACTCCCATGTAGTCCACCGTGGTTCGCGTCCTGGACCCCATTGCTTAAACTCATGCTGGGCGTGTGTGTGCCTGTCCAAGATTCTGAGAGGAGAATGGAGGAGAAGGGATTGCAGCATGACCATCCCCCCTGGGGGGGTGATTTCTCGCTTTCTCTCTGTCTTTGTCCGGTGAGCATGCACCCTATAGCAAAAAGCTCTTCAAAAAAAAACAAGTTCATATAATTTCCCATTTTTGTAGGAAAAAAATACACTTGTTCACTTAAAGTTGTAAATGCTTTGCTATTTATATTGACCTTACTTGCTAATTTCAATCATTAATTCAGTTTCTATGACATCACTTGTCAAGTTTTAATAAACTAGCATAGTTAGACTTTTAGAATTGTGCGTATTGCAAAAGATATTTCTCCTTATGAAAAGTCATTAATAAGTAAAACAAATGAGCAAATAAACAGCTCTTAACAGAAAAGAATGTGATAGTGGACTAAGAATTTAGACAATAAGAAAGCATAATCTACTTGCCTCAATAATTTGAGTAACTATAATGTATGAACAGTTACGTAAACTGTGTAAAAAATTAATAAATGTCTAAAAAGCAAAGAAACACAATTTCTACAAGTTCTCATTCTAAACATGGCTATCTAGTTCTTCTGAGATTTATCATTGAATTTCAGTTTAAGAAAGTGATACTCAGTGATTACTCTTCAAGTAGAAATTTCTTTCACATGGTTAGCTCTTAGCTTGATTTCTAGTTCATTATGGATAGGCTAGATGTTCAGAGGTGACACTGTGACATGGAAGGCATTGCATCTAATCACAATCAAATTAACATCAGATCATTTACTGCTGATAATCTTATTTTTTCTACCACTATCAATCAAGTTTCTCTAGGGTTTGCTCATGCTTTAACAATTCATATTTCACAGTTGTGATTTTATGACTATGAAATATAATCCCCAAATGACTAGAATACATGATCTTGAAACTAAGTGGGATATGAAAAATCACTCAGATCTGTAGCTAGGGCTACATTATTTTGCTTGGGAAAAAAAATCACATGTGCTCGCAGTTTTTGAAGCATGACAAAGACAAAAGAAGTCTCTACTCACAAAAGTCTGACTTTAAGTTAGGTAGACACTATAAATATAAAGATGTCTTCTAAAATGAACAAGTATTTGGTAGGATAAAAAAATTGGTGAAGAACTCAATATTTTTGTGGGAATTATTAGAGTAATAAACCATTTAATTCTCTGTTCTTGCATGTGTCTCAGTCTGTGGCCTGATGAAACTTGCAGTCAGATATATTGTCTTCTCCATACTCTGAAGCAACATGGCCGATGTGAGGATACCAACTCTCCCATTATAGGGATTCTTAATTTGAGCCCTTGGACAGGTTGAATACATTAGAGAAATTCTTAGAACTAAGTATTTAATTTTGGGACCAGCAGTTAGTGTAATGGCTATGTCACTGGACTTCCAGGTAGTCGACCACAGTTCGAGTCCCAGACCTGGCAGCTTCAACTCATGCCGGGTGCGTGTGCATATGTGCCCAAGATCCTGAGAGGAGAATAGAGAAGGGATTGCAGCATGGCCATCCCCCCTGGGGGGTGATTTCTCACTTTCTGTATCTCTGTCTCTCTCTGTCTTTCTGGTGAGTACATGCATCCTATGGCAAAAACATCTCCCCCCCCAAAAAAAAACTGTGGAACTATGTACATAATTTTGTTTGTTGAGGCAATTATGAATTATTGAGAAAAAATCCATAGATTAAAAACATCTCCCCCCCCAAAAAAAAAAAAAAACTGTGGAACTATGTGCATAATTTTGTTTGTTGAGGCAATTATGAATTATTGAGAAAAAATCCATAGATTACACCAGAGTCTCTGAGCTAAGCAGATTAAGAACCGTATTCCAGGGGCTGGCAGGTGGCGTGGTGGTTAAGGTGCTGGATTCACATGTGGCTAGCCATGGTTTGAGTCCCAGACCTGGCAGCTTTCTTTCTCTCTAGCTAAATTTTTAAAAAGGAATAATAATAAATAAAACTCAATTGAAAAAAAGAACAGTATTCTATAAAATGCTATCCAGAGTAAATACAATGAATAATAATAAATAAAACTCAATTGAAAAAAAAGAACAGCATTCTATAAAATACTATCCAGAGTAAATACAATATGATTAACAATGTAAACCAGATATGTTATATTTTTAAAGAACCATTTATTTATTTAATTCTATTTATTATTATTATTTTAATTTTGAGCAGAGAGAGAGAAGGGAAGGGAAAGTGAGAAAGTAAGCTGCCAGGTCTGGGTCTTAATATGGGTCGCCCACATGGGGATCCAACACCTTTACCACCACACCACCTGTTGGTCCCTAGATATATAATTTCACATTTTTTTGGCTGCCACACTGTAAAAGTAAAAAAAAAAAAAGTTAAAAAAAAATAAATAAAAGAAAATCTGGTAAAATTAATGTCAGTAGTTACTTATTTAACTTAGTTTGTCCAAAACTTAATTTCAATATATAATCAATGCAAAGTAAACAAATAATTTTCATACTAAGCCTTCAGAGTCTGTTAGCTTCATATTTATATCACATCTCAGCTGGGCCTAAGCATCAGATGCTCTTCACCATACCTGGCTAGTAGTTGCAATAATGGATGATGAAGCTCTATTAGGCTTCATCTTTTCACCAAGATAGTGAAAAGATAGTGGTTTTACATTTTAATCCCACATACAGGCTTCAGCATGTCCCGCTACCTTCATATTACTCTCTTTTCTCTCTTCCGCTGTACAACATTTCTGTGTCATTTTCCCATGTCCTTCTCTTCCACAGACACTTCCTCTTCACCTTCATAAGTAAGTAAACTTTAAAGACAAATTTAAAAGCCAAGACACATGCGTCCCAAAACAAAGCTCTTAAGTTTTTAATACAAATTATTTTTCCTCTAACATGGCAAAATTCTTACTGTCTAGAATCCAGTTTTAAAAGTTATTCAATATGTGGACAAGCCAGGTGGTATGGTGATTAAGGTGCTGAACTCCCACATAGTCAACCATGGTTTGAGTCCCAGACCTGGCATCTTGAAAATCACACCAGGCACATGTGCGTGCATGCCCAGAATCCCAAGAGGAGAATGGAGGAGAAGGGATTGTGTTGTGACCATCCCTCATGAGGAGTGCTTTCTCACTCTCCCTCTTTCTCAGTCGCTCTGTCTCTCTCTAGCGAGTACATGTGCCTTCTGGCAAATGAAAAAGACATTGTTATACATTAGAAGTTTGCATGATATAATCAGATGATAATAAAAAATACATAGCACATGTAATGACAATAAAATATTCTGAAACAAGATTAAAGAACAATATAAAGTTTTAATTAAAGTAGATAACCTTTTAAAAATAAATATTTCATAGAAGATATAGTTAAATCTAGTATAGATCCTCAGATTTAGCTTTGGAGGGCATTAAGTATAGAAGTGCATCCTTAAATCAAGCAGACTTTTTCTTCATAAAAAGAAGTTTTCCTTCTTCAGAAAAGTGGAAATCTAGGCTTCTAGAAGTAAATAATCTGCTATCTAGAATATTCTAATGGGTACTCAATTGTATATCTAATATTTTAATAACTGATCATGTTAACTGTTGAGATTTGGACAGTTTTCTTATTCCATAAATTTAAATTTCCAAAAATAATAAAAATCAGCAATTTATTTTGGGTCCTGGTAGAATAGTATAATGCTTTTTAAACATCATTCTTTTAAAGTGCAGGTATTCTATTTCCTTTCTGTTACCCAATTCAACCCAATTCAAAAACATCTTCAACTTTACTCATATTATCTTCTTTATGATTATTTTCCTAACTAGAATAACCTGTATTCAAAACTATAACTGTAACTCTAGTTACAGTCAAAATCTAGTTTACACATTCAAGTTTTTAATAGTGATAATGGTTTATATTGAGACCAAAATAAATTTTGTTTGAAACCCTCATGCAGTCACACTTTTTTCTATGTTTTTTTTTTTTAAATAATCAATAATTTATTTATTTAATTCCATTGATAATTAGTATTTTTTAATTTGACCAGAGAAAGAGAGAGAGAGAGGGAGGAAGGGAAAGCAAGAAAGTAAGTCACCAAATCCTTGACTCAAACCATGGTTGGCCATGTGGGAATCCAGCGTCTTTAACAACCATATCACTTGCTGGCCTCTCTGTGTTTTAATTTGATCTCATACCTATGTAGTTTTGAGAAATGGTTGTGTTGCTCTTTTATTTCTACTTTTCTTACACTGGGACCTATGAAACTTGGATAAAAAATGACTATTACTTTTCTCAGCCCCGAGGAATCCATTCTTTATTTCCCCAATATCTACATGATTAATTTTCTCTCTCCTTTCCAATTGTTTTAGGCCTAAAAGCACAGTTCTGAAAATTAAGAGACCTAGCACCAAAATGGTTGTGTTGCTCTTTTATTTCTACTTTTCTTACACTGGGACCTATGAAACTTGGATAAAAAATGACTATTACTTTTCTCAGCCCCGAGGAATCCATTCTTTATTTCCCCAATATCTACATGATTAATTTTCTCTCTCCTTTCCAATTGTTTTAGGCCTAAAAGCACAGTTCTGAAAATTAAGAGACCTAGCACCATCTAGTACAGTTTTTGGCACACAGTCAACCTTCGATAGGTAACTATTTCCTTCCTTTCCCTGACCTTAAACAGAAAGCATTATGGAGCACATTCTCCGTTGGAATGTATTTGTATCCCAAGAGAGACATATCTCTTCAATTGCCTGCATCAGTAAAGATTTGTTCAATAGTAATTAGCCTCAGAAATAGGTAGGGCAATAGAAATACAGTTGATGAGTTCTGTAGTTAGGTCAGAAATTAGGACACTTTACATACCCAACTTGGAATAGCTGCAGACAGTGAAGCTTGGACTTTGTCACACAAGATATGGGCAAGATGCATGTGGTCAAGAATAGATGCCAGGGTAGGAAAGAGGACTGACAGGGAGAGCAGAGCATCTCAGTAAACAGTCAGTGCTCCAATTTCCCTATCTTAGAGAAAATAGCATATCGAAAGGAACCAAATTAAGGACAAACTATACACAGGTTCTAGGTGGCACTCTTTTCTACCTTTAGCTGGGTGGCGTTTTTTGCAGATTAAGAAGATGCTTCTCATCCATTCCAGGGATGTAAAGCATGTGAGAGAGTTTTAAGGGAGGGAGTCTTCATGAACCACCCTTGTTTAAGCTGGAAAATTGTCTATAAATCAGGAATCAGGGGCATAGGCAAATGCCGTTAGGGTGGACTTGTCCCTCACGTGATGAATCTGAACTAAGGGACCTAAAATTCAGTGATCAGTCATTCCAGACACCTTTTTGCCCCACAAACTCCTTTCACTAGTGTAAGAATTATATGAACTTTACCACTAAGTTTATTTTTAATTAATTCTAGAGTCTGACAAGAATGAATCTTTATTCTTGGGGGATGACCTGGTTGGGGGATGACCTGGAAACTTGCATGTGTGACAAGTTCTGAGGCAGTTACCAGATTTAGTACATAAAAATGTAGTTAAGGGACCAGCAATTAGCGTAATGGCTATGTCGCTGAACTCTCATGTAGTCGACCGCAGTTTGAGTCCCGAACCTGGTGGCTTAAATTAAAGCCAGGTGCGTGTGCGTGTGTGCCCAAGATCCCAAGAGAAGAATAGAGGAGACGGGATTGCAGCGTGACCAGCCCCCACACGGGATAACTTTTCACTTACTCCCCCCCCCCCCCCGGGGAGTGATTTCTCGCTTTCTATCTCTCTGTCTCTCTCTGTCTTTCTGGCGAACGCACACACCCTATAGCAAAAACCTCTCCCCCCCAAAAAAAAATGCAGTTAAATTTGAATCTAAGATAAGTATCAAATACATTTTTATATGTTTCATGTGATATTTGGGGCACACCCATACTAAAAAATAGTGTTTATCTGAACTCATGTTTAATCTTGTATTTCGTCTAGTAACCCTTTCCATAGGCATATTGTTATCAATAATTTTAAAGTCATACTTTGAGAACCACTGTTGTGGTGGATAAATTGTTGTGGTTCCATCTGTAACTGACAAGAGATTTATTGTAAATTTTTAAATAAAGTAACACACACA
>NW_006160204.1:965531-967350 GCF_000334495.1 Tupaia belangeri chinensis
GAAGAAAGAAAGAAAGAAAGAAAGAAAGAAAGAAAGAAAGAAAGAAAGAAAGAAAGAAAGAAAGAAAGAAAGAAAGAAAGAAAGAAAATGAAAGAAAAAGAGGGAAAGACAACATGAAACATTACACCTCCAACTCAAGGCAGAATAAGATTGTCAATAAAAAAAGACTCAAGAAGCATTTGGGCATAGGGTTTAGATATTATTTTATTATTTGAACCTCAACTCCATTATAACATGTAAAAATGGGGTGTATCTCTTCTGAGTTGAAGAGAAAGTATCTTTAAAAAAAAGCTACTTTACTGTTTTATAGAAAACAGTTTACCTTTCAAATGAAGAGACTCAGTGATGAGCTACTGATTTTAATGATTACTAAGGGCAAGGATGGGCTGGTGAATTGCCTGATGGTGCAAAAGTGAAGGACAGGTCACATTTCTCAGCCTGAACTCCCAGAGTGTCAAAGAAGAATGTGTCAAAGAGATTGCATAGAATAGATGTGGGTCATACATGCAATACACTTGGCATGGGGTAAATTTGGTTTGGGATCCAAGAGAACCACCTGGGTAATTTAATAAACCTTCTCAGTAATAAGCTCAAGGTCAAGCCAGACATCCTGGTACAGAGAAAGAAATATCTAACTGGGTGAAAGAACCCAAGAGGTTTCAACAACTTCAAAACACAGGGAGCATCAATTTGAGATCACCATGCTAAGATCTAATGAGTAAAATATTCCTTATTCTTTTTATTACCCTTTCTAATTTTATTCCAACCTGGAGAAGTTGGAAAATTACTTTTAGCAAGTTGGAGAGGGAGGCTAAATTCAGAAGTATCATTTTACTTCCTTAATTGCAGCAGATTCAAACTTAGAAGAGCAGAAAAGTCACCACTAATGGGTAAGACAGAAATATAGCTTACTGCATTCATAACTAGAGTAACAAGCTGAAACCATGACTTGAAGTGACCATAGTGTATTTTATTTCATAGATAAACCAGACACATCATGAGCCTAACATTTTTATTGAGAGTCAATGAGAGAAGTAGTTATTCTAAATGAATAAATTTAAAGTGAATGTGGAAGACAGAAATAAAATTACTTTGGTGTTAAATCTCAAACATCTGTATGCAGTGCTACTATGCAGTAACTGAGTTGATTCTGATTTTATTAATCATATTTTTACTTATATAGAGAGAGGCTTAACCAGCCTATGCAATCAACTTACATTTATTCTATAATCTGTACCAAGATATTGTGAAATAATTATTTTCTCTGGTTCATTAAAAAATCTTGAGCTCAGGGGGCCAGAAGATGGCGTAGCAGTAATGTCTCTGGACTACCACATGGTTGACTACAGTTCAGCCACTGGTGGCTTGAAAATCCCACTGGGCGCATGTGCATGTGCATGTGCAAGATCCCAGGAGGAGAATGGAGAGGGATTGCTGCATGGCCATGCCCCCTGCAGGCGGGATGATTTCTAATTCTCCCTCTTGCTGTGTTTGTCTCTCTCCAGAGAGTGTATGTACCCTAAAGCAAAAAGCCTTTTAAAAAAAAAATACAAAAAAAATCTTGAGCTGGGCCATTAAAAAGAAAAACTTTGAGGGAACCAGCAATTAGCATAATGGCTATGTCGCTGGACTCCCACGTAGTCGACCGCGGTTCACGTCCCGGACCCGGTGGCTTAAAACTCACGTGGGGCATGTGTGCGTGCGTGCCCAAGATCCCGAGAGGAGAATGGAGGAGAAGGGATTGCAGCTTGACCATCCCCCCTGAGGGGTGATTTCTCGCTTTCTATCTCTATGTCTCTCTCTGTCTGGCAAGCGCACA
>NW_006160204.1:968422-968987 GCF_000334495.1 Tupaia belangeri chinensis
TTGCAGATTAAGAAGATGCTTCTCATCCATTCCAGGGATGTAAAGCATGTGAGAGAGTTTTAAGGGAGGGAGTCTTCATGAACCACCCTTGTTTAAGCTGGAAAATTGTCTATAAATCAGGAATCAGGGGCATAGGCAAATGCCGTTAGGGTGGACTTGTCCCTCACGTGATGAATCTGAACTAAGGGACCTAAAATTCAGTGATCAGTCATTCCAGACACCTTTTTGCCCCACAAACTCCTTTCACTAGTGTAAGAATTATATGAACTTTACCACTAAGTTTATTTTTAATTAATTCTAGAGTCTGACAAGAATGAATCTTTATTCTTGGGGGATGACCTGGTTGGGGGATGACCTGGAAACTTGCATGTGTGACAAGTTCTGAGGCAGTTACCAGATTTAGTACATAAAAATGTAGTTAAGGGACCAGCAATTAGCGTAATGGCTATGTCGCTGAACTCTCATGTAGTCGACCGCAGTTTGAGTCCCGAACCTGGTGGCTTAAATTAAAGCCAGGTGCGTGTGCGTGTGTGCCCAAGCTCCCAAGAGAAGAATAGCGGAGACG
>NW_006160204.1:969078-981936 GCF_000334495.1 Tupaia belangeri chinensis
GGAGTGATTTCTCGCTTTCTATCTCTCTGTCTCTCTCTGTCTTTCTGGCGAACGCACACACCCTATAGCAAAAACCTCTCCCCCCCAAAAAAAAATGCAGTTAAATTTGAATCTAAGATAAGTATCAAATACATTTTTATATGTTTCATGTGATATTTGGGGCACACCCATACTAAAAAATAGTGTTTATCTGAACTCATGTTTAATCTTGTATTTCGTCTAGTAACCCTTTCCATAGGCATATTGTTATCAATAATTTTAAAGTCATACTTTGAGAACCACTGTTGTGGTGGATAAATTGTTGTGGTTCCATCTGTAACTGACAAGAGATTTATTGTAAATTTTTAAATAAAGTAACACACACATTTGGATCATATGTGTAAGCTTTTGTTGAGTCATTAATGCATAATTAGCACCACTTTTCAAAAGACACACTGGAGCATTTTGAAGTAATTACAAAGGAAATCCTGGAAACATAGTTCCTTACTTTCTATTTACTATCCTCTGCTCTTCAATCATATGGGATATACAAAAGGACTGAGTGTTGAAAACCAGGTGATAATTTTTACAGAAGGATTCTTTGGAGAGAGCTTCTTATGATGTTGCTCTGAACTTCAAGAGGGAAAGGTGAGGGGCCAGCAGGTTGTGTAGTCGTTAATGCACTGGACTCTCACATGGCTGATCACAGTTTGTATAGTACACCCAGCAGTTTGAAAATCACGCTGGAGGCATGTGTGTACATGCCCAAAATCCCAAGATGAGAATGGAGGAGAAGGCATTGTGGTATGGCCATCCCCTTGTGAAGGATGATTTTTCACTTTCCCTTTCTCTGTCTCTTTCTCTGGCAAGTGCATGTACCTTATGGCAAAAATCTACCAAAAAAAAAAAATAAGAAGAAAGAAAGAAAGAAAGAAAGAAAGAAAGAAAGAAAGAAAGAAAGAAAGAAAGAAAGAAAGAAAGAAAGAAAGAAAGAAAGAAAATGAAAGAAAAAGAGGGAAAGACAACATGAAACATTACACCTCCAACTCAAGGCAGAATAAGATTGTCAATAAAAAAAGACTCAAGAAGCATTTGGGCATAGGGTTTAGATATTATTTTATTATTTGAACCTCAACTCCATTATAACATGTAAAAATGGGGTGTATCTCTTCTGAGTTGAAGAGAAAGTATCTTTAAAAAAAAGCTACTTTACTGTTTTATAGAAAACAGTTTACCTTTCAAATGAAGAGACTCAGTGATGAGCTACTGATTTTAATGATTACTAAGGGCAAGGATGGGCTGGTGAATTGCCTGATGGTGCAAAAGTGAAGGACAGGTCACATTTCTCAGCCTGAACTCCCAGAGTGTCAAAGAAGAATGTGTCAAAGAGATTGCATAGAATAGATGTGGGTCATACATGCAATACACTTGGCATGGGGTAAATTTGGTTTGGGATCCAAGAGAACCACCTGGGTAATTTAATAAACCTTCTCAGTAATAAGCTCAAGGTCAAGCCAGACATCCTGGTACAGAGAAAGAAATATCTAACTGGGTGAAAGAACCCAAGAGGTTTCAACAACTTCAAAACACAGGGAGCATCAATTTGAGATCACCATGCTAAGATCTAATGAGTAAAATATTCCTTATTCTTTTTATTACCCTTTCTAATTTTATTCCAACCTGGAGAAGTTGGAAAATTACTTTTAGCAAGTTGGAGAGGGAGGCTAAATTCAGAAGTATCATTTTACTTCCTTAATTGCAGCAGATTCAAACTTAGAAGAGCAGAAAAGTCACCACTAATGGGTAAGACAGAAATATAGCTTACTGCATTCATAACTAGAGTAACAAGCTGAAACCATGACTTGAAGTGACCATAGTGTATTTTATTTCATAGATAAACCAGACACATCATGAGCCTAACATTTTTATTGAGAGTCAATGAGAGAAGTAGTTATTCTAAATGAATAAATTTAAAGTGAATGTGGAAGACAGAAATAAAATTACTTTGGTGTTAAATCTCAAACATCTGTATGCAGTGCTACTATGCAGTAACTGAGTTGATTCTGATTTTATTAATCATATTTTTACTTATATAGAGAGAGGCTTAACCAGCCTATGCTAGCAACTTACATTTATTCTATAATCTGTACCAAGATATTGTGAAATAATTATTTTCTCTGGTTCATTAAAAAATCTTGAGCTCAGGGGGCCAGAAGATGGCGTAGCAGTAATGTCTCTGGACTACCACATGGTTGACTACAGTTCAGCCACTGGTGGCTTGAAAATCCCACTGGGCGCATGTGCATGTGCATGTGCAAGATCCCAGGAGGAGAATGGAGAGGGATTGCTGCATGGCCATGCCCCCTGCAGGCGGGATGATTTCTAATTCTCCCTCTTGCTGTGTTTGTCTCTCTCCAGAGAGTGTATGTACCCTAAAGCAAAAAGCCTTTTAAAAAAAAAATACAAAAAAAATCTTGAGCTGGGCCATTAAAAAGAAAAACTTTGAGGGAACCAGCAATTAGCATAATGGCTATGTCGCTGGACTCCCACGTAGTCGACCGCGGTTCACGACCCGGACCCAAGGGCTTAAAACTCACGCGGGGCATGTGTGCTGTGCGTGCCCAAGATCCCGGGAGGAGAATGGAGGAGAAGGGATTGCAGCTTGACCATCCCCCCTGAGGGGTGATTTCTCGCTTTCTATCTCTATGTCTCTCTCTGTCTGGCAAGCGCACACGCCCTATAGCAAAAACCTCTCCAAAAAAAGAAAAACAAACAAACAAACAAAAAAACAACTTTGAGTTAAAGTAACCCCCTCCCCTTTTTTTTCCTTTTGAGATATTTTTGCCACAGGGCACATGTGCTCACCGGAGAGATAGAAAGACCGGAAGCAAGAAATCACCCCCCCTCGCCCAGGAGAGGTGAACACTCTTCAATCCCCTCTCCTCTTCTCTTTGGACTTTGGCATGCACGCACATTCACTCAGCATGAGTTTAAAGACAGCATATCTGGGAATTGAACATTAGTTAGCCATGTGGGAGTCCAGTGCCTTAACCACTGTGCCACCTTCTGGTCCCATTGTATTAACTCTTTCATGCATTAAGAAGAGAAAACTCATGAGCCCTGCCTTATAAATCAGCACATTTACCTTTATCATCTTTCAGCTATTTCTCTCCTTGGTCTTTATGTAATGATTTTTAAAATGAACTTTATTTTTTAGAAAAGTTTTAGATTTACAGAAAAAATGCAAACATAATGCAGAAAATTTTTATATATTCAGCACTTAGCTTCTCTTGTTACTAACATCATATATTAGTATGTGTGTGTGTATATGTATGTATATATACATATAATATCACTATCAATTAACTTATATTTTATATTATTATTGATGAAAGTCCATGTACTATTTAAATTTTCTTAGTTTTAGCCTAATTGACTTTTTCTATATCAAAATCTTGTAAGAATATTATATTGCATTTAGTCATCTTACCTTTTTAGTTTACCCTTTGGTATGATGGTTTCTTAAGAGTTTGTTTTGGGGGCCGGCAGCGTCGTAGTGGTTAGGGCCCTGGACTCTACATGGTCAACCGTGGTTCAAGTCCTGAACCTGGCAGCTTGCTTTCTCACTCTCTCTGTCTCTGTCTCTTTCTGGTCAAATTGAAGAATAATGATGATAAATAAAATTAAATAGATAATGCTTTAAAAAAGCTTCTTAGTTTTTTAGTAATCTTGACTGAGCAAGTATTTTGTAAAACATTTTACATTTAGAACTTATCTGACTTTTTTTAAATCAAAATTATATTGGCATTGGGACCAGCAGTTAGCATAATGGCTATGTCGCTGGACTCCCATGTAGTCGACTGCGGTTCAAGTTCCAGACCCGGTGGCTTAAATTCACGCTGGGCGTGTGTGTGTGTGTGTGTGTGTGTGTGCCCAAGATCCTGAGAGGAGAACGGAGGAGAAGGGGTTGCAGTGTGGCCATCCCCCCTGGGGGTGATTTCTCGCTTTCTGTCTCTCTGTCTCTCTCTGTCTGTCTGGCGAGCGCATGCGCCCTATAGCAAAAACCTCTCCAAAAAAAAATTATATTGGGGTTGTAGGTTTTGGGGAGGAAAATCAAAAAGCACCTTTTGGATCACATGACATCAAGGAAACATACCATAATCATGAGTTATCACTATTAATATTGACCTACATCAATTGTCTGAGGTAGTGTTCATCAAGCTTTTCCACTCTAAAGTTACTCTCCCTACACTCCCAAGGTGTGTGTCCTTGTACTGTGGAATAGTTTATTTGTAGGATTTCTTTTGGAAATACAGATTAGGGTGTATGGAATTGAGTGCTTCTTTTATGAACCCCACTGTATGTGGAAGTGATTGATTCTGGTTAAATATTGAATGATGTATTGACCTAAATCCATCATGACTTGACAGGATCTTTTGTAACATTCTGGTATACTAAGGTTTGGATCTTATAAGAGTCTCTGTCATGTCCCTGTTGTATTCTCACAATATGTGCTATAATCTGTCTCTTATAGCCCAATCCACAATATGCAAACTGAGGACTTTAATAATGGTTTTACTTACATGATATTTTTATATAGTACTTTGTTGGGAGTTTTCTGTATTTAAAAGTAAAATCGATCTTCAGATATTAATTGCTACCCTTGAAAGTGTTTAATAATTAGCGTTGCTTTTAGTAACTCATGCCTCTGGCCTACTGTCCACGTGTTCATAATTCTTATTTCTAAATAATTTAAACATAAACTTGAATGCTGAACTTTTGAGCATGCTCACTGTTGTTCTTGATTAGAAGCCCTTAGGATACTCCAAACTACCAAAATGTTCCCTCACAGTTTTTTGAGTTATTGAGAATATTTGGTTTATTTCATTTTTAAAAATTTTTATGTCTCCTTGAAAATAGACAATGACCTTATCATTTATTTGGAGTTGTTGACAGGTTAGGGGTAAAATATCAGGTGGTAATGAAGGTGTAATAGTGAGCTTTAATTATTTTTTTAAAACTTTTAAAAAGAATTACTTATTTATTTAATTCTATTTGTCATTATTATTATTATTATTATTAATATGAGCAAAGAGAGAGAAAGGGAAAGCAAGAAAGCAAGCCGCCAGGTCTGGAATTCGAACCACAGTCGTCCATATGGGAATCCAGTGCATTTATCCACCATGCCACCTTTTTGGCTCACAGTGAGGTTTAATTGTTAAGAATGGATATCTAATTAAGGCTTGAATACATATCAAAAGATAAAAACCCACTTTTTTTTTAATGAACTGAAGTAAATTCCAAGACTATTTATTGTCTAGAACTTTATTTTAGTGAATTTTGCATTAATAGTAATTTATCAAATGACTTTGTTATAAAGTTAATAATTGGATTTCTGGATTCTTTATAAATATAACTTGACATTGAGAAAGGCATTCTATGACTTGCATCCAAAGCAAGTGCTTATTGAGTTTGTCTGCAAATTTTCTCACCAGGTTTAGCTATTTTGGGTTCATGGGTTACCTTCAAGAGTGTAAAGAGAAGCCATTATAAAAATATCAGATTTGATCTGTTTTGCCAAAAGGAGATCAGGGCCAAAATGTTTTGTAATCATCCCTAATTAGGAAAAGGGAGCATACTGGAATAGATTAAGTAGAATTTTAAAATGCTCAATGGAACTCTTCTTTTTAACTGTAGTCAAAAGTACTAGACTTTCTCTTTTGTTTTAGGGGGAAAAGGAAATAGAATATAAAAGGGGAGGAAAGGAAACTTAATAAATTATGAATATAAATTGTTAGCCAAATTACAGTGGTACAAAATGTGAATCTTCACTAAACATATTTCTTTGATAAGTAACTTGCAACACAATATATTGCTCATTCCTTCTTAGTTACCTGTAGGTGATGCTTTGATGTCTGTACTTGTACATTTACATATTACTGAAGGCTGAAATGATTGCCCTCAAATCTATACCCTTAACACTTTGCTTTGTGTGTACATATGTATAATGTGTGCATAAGAAGAGAAAGGGAGAGAGAGAAAGGCAGGGAGAGAAGGAGAGAAAGAGATTGAATCTTATGGCTAAAGATTCTCATGGCTGCAAAATATTATGAAAATATGTTGTTTAATCTCTAAACACTCAACTTGAAAAAATTATAATTGTACCTTATTTTGCATGGATTTATTTTCTCTGTCAAACACTAGATATAATATTAATGTTAAATAATTAAAAATAACATTGATGGTCCTAGAATTCCATTTCATATTATGACATATTCAAAATCTGTAAACACTGAATACTTATGATGATAAAAAATAAATAAATAAATAAAAAATCTGTAAACACTGAATACTTACTGGACCCTCCCATACAATAAGCAGCACACTGGATGTAGAGGTATAAAGGAGTCTCTTCTTTTTTGTTTGAGAGAGAGTTTTACTATAGGGCATGTGTGCACAGCATGGTCAGAGACAGAAAGTGAGAAATAATCCTCCTGGGGGATGGCCATGCTGCAATGCCTTCTCCTCCATTCTCCTCTTGGGATTTGGAGTCTGTAGAATATCTATGTGCATGAGTTTTAAGCCACTAGGTCCAAGACTCAAACCATGGTCAACTACATGGGAATTCAGCGATGATACCCTTATGCCATCTGCTGGTCCCTAAAGAGTTATCTTCTAAACAGCCTCTAGGAATATGCAAGTTGAGATGACATTAAACCTAAGATTACAACATTATCCAATTATAAGTATAATAAGTGCATAGCACTTATGGATGAATGAATGAATGAAAAAAAGTGTAAATTAAGAAGATAAAACACAGGTATTATTAGATTGTGATAGAGAAACTTATCTAGAGGATGAAATGACTGATCAGAGAAATGATCTTTGAGGAAATACCATTTATATTGAGACATTTAAAATAAGAAATAATTAGCAAGGAAAGAGGATGATGGGAATGAGATGGTGCTTTAGATCCAGGAGGAATAAATGATTCTCCGAATGAGGCAAATACAGTTATTTTTCAAAACAAAACAAATGTAATGATTTTGGAAATCATGAATATAGCAAAAGGGATAGTCCAAAGAAGTTATAATTTCTCCTAAAAGTATTATAATCTCTGAAAAAAATGAAGACAAAAATAAGTAATGTTCAAGTATGTAGTTTGTGCTGTGATATTAAATATTTAGTCTTCAAAAATATGCTTAATAGATTAATATTAGACCTATTTTTTAAAGAAGGAACCTGAAGCTTGAGGATGTGAAATTGCCAGGGTCACCCAGCTCACAGGTGGTGGAATGGAAATTTATATCCAGATTTGTCTCTATTCTCTCTCTCTCTCTCTTTTTTTTTTTCCTCCCTGATCACTCTTCTTTTTCGCTGCTATAGTTCTTAATTCAGTATAACAATTTTCTGGTTTTTGTCTTGTGAATTCCACACTTCTGACCTTCTGGATTATTGAGTCAATATCTCCTTCCTTTTCGATTATAACTCGTCTCCCTCTCAGAATTAGGAAAGGAGGATGTAAAATGTTTTCAGGCTGTTCCTATTCAATGAAGTACTTTCCAATTGATCAATACCATATGATTATGGACTAGCATAACAAACACTAAACTAGTTTAATAAATGCAATAAATAAACTGCTACAATGTGTAGTTTAATGCAGAGACTCTTTCCAGAACATCACCTTTCAGAGATCATTTGATTTGTTTTAACCATGAGGGATAGTTTTGGACTTCATAAATCATATAGGTCAAGGATTCATTTTAGTCTTTCTGTTCACTCTATATTCATCTTTTTTCTACAGAGAAAAATATACATGAACAAATGTCCTAACCAAGGTGATACATGATGGCTTATATGTTTTTAAGCTAGTATTGAAGGAGAAATTCCTTGGCTGAGAAAAGAGAAGAATACTTCTTTATCTCTTTACCTCTGTGAGACTATTTCATCTAGCATCTAAGTTATTGATGCAACTGCTACCTGCCATTAAAATGAGTTTTTTTGTCACCTTCATCAGTCAAAATGAGCTTTACTAAAAATTATTGGATAATTATACTTTTCTATGGTAAAAGCTTATTAAGAACACCCACCAAGCCTTACACATTTTACTGCATGATAAAAAAGCAATAGATATTCTACAGACTCCAAACTGGAAACATATAATTAAACATATTAATTATAATTTTTTTCTATGTGAATTTACCAAAATTTTATAGAAATTATTTATTCTTTAGAAGTAATCAAATGTTCCTATACCCTCAGTTTGTTATTTAATTTTTTTCTTAAAAATGTAAAAAATATGGGGACCAGCAGTTAGCGTAATGACCATGCCACTGAACTGCCATGTAGTCAACCTCAGTTCGAGTCCCAGACCTGGTGGCTTAAACTCACGCTGGGTGTGTGTGCGTGCATGCCCAAGATCCCAAGAGGAGAATGGAGGAAAAGGGATTGGCGCGTGGCCATCCCCCTGGGGGGTAATTTTTCACTTTCTGTCTCTCTGTCTCTCTCTGTCTTTCTGGCGAGTGCATGCTCCCTATAGCAAAAACCTCTCCCCCCCAAAAAAAAATGTAAAAAATATATCAAATGATGTTATATCGAAAAACTAAGTAGAGGGCCAGCAAGTGGCTTGGAGGTTGAGGTGGTTGGATCATACATGGCCAAGTGTGATTTGAGTCCCTAAAGACTACACTGGGTATGTGTATGCCCAGGGTCCAGAGAAGAGAATGGAGGAGAAGGGATTGCAGCCTGGCCATCCTACCCAGGGGCTGATTTTACGCTCTCTCTCTCTCTCTCTCTGTCTGTCTTTTTCAAGTGAGTACATGAGCCCTGTAGCAAAATATAAAAGAAAAAAAAAAAAGAAAAGAAAAATAAAACAAAAGAATGAAGAATTATTGTACATTCAATTTTTGTCAACTGTGTCTGTAAAGAAACTTGTGCTTTCAAGCCGTTTCAGGTAATACATAATAGTCCAGATTTGCAGCTTAGAGGTTGGACAATGGCACAATGGTAAAACATGACGCTCTGCAAGGCAGAACCCATGGGAAGGTTCTGAGTTCCCATCTGGAGATTTCCCTACGTGTGCCGAGCATGTGTGTGTACATGAGCTGGGCTGGTGGAGGCCGGGATTGAATTGCAATGTCAAGACTTTGTCAGGGATGCTCTATCTCTGCCTTGCCTCTCTCATCATGGAATAAATAAAGTGTAAAAAAAAATATTTTAAAAGATTTGCAGTATAATGCTTTTACGAAAGTTTCCATACTAAAGTGGATAAAAAGACCTTTCTGTATGATATCCTCTTTCTCTTGAAAGAAACAAATAATCTTAAAACAAAATTGTATGTAACTTTCTCCAGCAAACATATAAAATGATAAAGACAAGAGTATGTAAATTTCTAAACAACATAAGGAACAAACACATTGAACCCTTTATCACCGGACTTTCTGAAAAATCTTACCATTATTTCCTTTCTGTTTTCTCATCAGGCTGAAAATCAAATTGAGATAGGTCCTAGCATAGTGCTTGTTTTCTGTATGCCTCGACAATATTATAAACTTAAAATCAGAATGTGTGATCAGATTATTTCTTTTCAATTTATAAACTAATTTATCTAAAGAATCTTACAAATTTATAGAATTTAAATAATTTTAGTTATGCACTTTACAGAGTAGTTTAATTAAAAATAATAAAATTCTAGGAAAGCAAAATCATCCCATACAAGGTAATCCTATGATTGCCTTTGCTTTTATAGACGATCCCCTGAAGAATAAATTGTAGCTCTTTTATCTTATTTTAATTTTGCTAGACAATGGGTCCTGTAGCACATCTCTTAGGAGACACATCTTAAATAGATTCTTGTCATGAGAAGCTTTGTTTTATTGTGTCTTCTGCTGGCAAATGGGCTCCCGCTATATTTCGAATCTGGATCTCACTCACAGATGCCTGATAGATGGAGGTGTGATTTTCAAGAGTTCATTCACTTGTAGTTAGAGGGCAAAATAAAAACTGCCAAAAGGCACATTCAAAAGTAGGTCTCATGAAATTTTTAGAGCAGGCAATTCCAGCCACCAGATTCCTTGAGATCATTAGAAGTGTGACTGATGCACAGAGCAATGTTTTGAACCAAGAATCCTGGAAATACTGAAAACATTCCCATCAGCTTTAACAGTGATCTAGCTTAGTGTTATTTTATATAATGCTGCCTATTGATGCTCTTTAATTTTTTTCTATATGTATAGTCCTTGCCTTTTTTTAATAGCAATTAATGGATTCCATTCCTACTAGACTAAATTCTGTCTAGAAAACCAGCCAGCCAGTCTGTCTCAGGCTGTCACTTCCTGGAAACTTCCTTATTTCTTTAAGAATCTACCATAAATTAGGGCCTTCCTTAGAACCAAAGCTCAAATAAATAAAATGATTAAAAATTAAAAGTAACCCATTTACTAAGCTTTTCCTACATGATAAGCATAATTTATAACTGAAGTAAAGTTTTCATGATAATATTGTGAGAAATATATCAATCATTCCAATTTTCTTGTTAATTAAACTGATTCTTAGCTCAGATCTCAAGTGTGTCCAGGAATACTCAGGTAAGGCATGGCAAAGCTGAAATATGATTTTAAAGTCTAGATTCTTTTCTTTAGTCACAGGATGTCTTTTTAATAATAAATTCTTATTTGGGGGCAATAGGAAATTCATAGATGGCACTGGTTCTTTAATTAGAGTTCTTTATCAACTACAAAGCTACAGGAAACAGCATTCTTTTTTCTTTATGAATATAATAGGTGGGACCAAAAGATGGCATAATGGTTACATTGCTGGACTCTTATATAGTCAGCCACGGTTTGAGTCCCAGATCTGGCAGCTTAAAACTCATGCCAGGCACATGTGCGTGAGTGCCGAAGATCCTGAGAAGAGAATGGAGAAGAAGGGATTGCAGCGTGCATTCCCTCTGGAGGGTGGTTTCCCACTTCTATCTCTTTGGTGATCACACATGCCCTATAGCAAAAATCTCTCCATCTTTAAAAAAAATACAATAGGAAGAAAATAAGTGGCTGAAATTATGTTAAATCACTGGAATTCTTGACTTTCTTCTCTAAGTCCCAGTTTCTCATTTGTGAAATAAAGATAAATGCCTTCCTTCCAGAGTTGTTATAGGGTAGCTATGTGTATTCTCTCAGCATAGCACCCGGCACACATACTGATAATTCAAAAATTTGAGATGTAGACTAGACTAGCGGTCAGCATGTATTACTGTGAGTCCTAACTCTACTACTGACTATTTGGATATCTTTAGGTAACTTCCTTGAGCTCTGTGCATATCAACTTTATTACCTGTAAAATACAGTTAATAGTGATATCTATCTGATGGGCCTGTCTTGAAAAATGAGTTTAAATATGTAAAGTTCATAAAAGAGTTTCTAGCCTGTTTTAAGGATGCAAATGTTAAATATTAGTGATTAATTCCTTTTGTTAAGCCTAGATGTTGTTTTTTAATCCTGCTCCTTCTTGGTACCATTTTCCCTCCTTTTGGTAATACAGCGAGGTATTTGTTGTTTTCTTTCACTTCTCTGTCTTCCCTCTATTTCCTTTCCAAAGCTAATTTATGTTTTCCCCCAGTAGTCTGTTGTGTTTATCATCTGTGCAGGCTGATTTAAAGATCTACACTAATAGATCGAGGGTAAAACTTCAGCCGTATGTACAGACCACCTCACTTTGCAGACTGCATAAAACCTTAGGAGCTGCTAATGGAGTTTGGAATCAGTCTCATTTCCTCCTTTTCTTCTTGGGTTTGAAATCAGCTTTTTCTTAAAAAGAAAAGAGTTGGTTCTCTGCAAATGATAATTTCACACAAGAAAATCCCACTCATAAAAACTAAACCTTCATATGAATTTGCTACTGTTTAGTCTTTAAAAAAAAAAAAAAAGAGGCAGGGATCAGCATGTGTTCTGGTGGTTAAGGCATTGGACTCTTTACACGGCCAACCTTGGTTCAAATCTTGGACCTGAAGATCACATCAGGTGCACGTATGGCCATGCCCACACTCCCCAGAGAAGAATGGAGGAGAAAGGACTGCGATCATGGCCATCCTCCCCGAAGGTGGTTTCTCAGATTCTCACTCTGTCTTTTTCCAGGGAGCTTATGTGCCCTGTGGTAAAAACCTAAGAAAAAAAAAAAAATAGAGACTGAGGAACTTTCTCTTTATTTTTCCCCAGACTTGCCCTGTGGTAAAAACCTAAGGAAAAAAAAAATAGAGACTGAGGAACGTTCTCTTTATTTTTCCCCAGACCTCTTTAGCCTTTAAAAAAAGGAGGCAAACCAAGTCTTCACTATTTGGCTTACACTTAATCAAATATATTTTACCATCTTTATGAGGAATTGATAGACCTGAGTTTAACATTTATTGCCAGAGAAGAAAAATACTTTTTAAAATTCAATCTTAGGGAATAATAGAAATAATTAGAAAATACTTTAGGGACCAGCAGGGGATGTGGTGGTTAAGGGCGCTGGACTCCCACATGGCCAACTGCGGTTCAGGTCCTGGACCTGGTGGCTTGCTTTCTCACTTTCTCTCTCTCTCTTTCTCTCTCTCTTGCTTGATCTGTCCCTCTCTGGTCATATTGAAAATTAAACAAATAAGTTGATAAAGTTAAATAAAATAATTCTTAAAAAAATACTTTAATACACAAACTCTAGTGTTGGCAAAAATCTGATTTTTCTATAACTCAGAGCAAGTGCTCAGTGTTGAGATCTTGATGAAGACTGGTGCACAAAGCATAGGGACCTAAAGTTTTTGCTCCATTAAAGCTGAAATAGAATTTTTACACTATCAGAAGATCATTGATAGTGAAGCAAAATGAAAACCAAGCAAGCTGCCCAGTG
>NW_006160204.1:981959-985503 GCF_000334495.1 Tupaia belangeri chinensis
ATATGGATAAAATTCTAGTTTGATCTTCTGTTTGAAGATAACAGTTTATACAGTCTTACCACATTTATGCCACATTTAAAAATTCTTATATTAGTGGGACCAGCAGTTAGCGTAATGGCTATGTCGCTCGACTCCCATGTAGTCGACCGTGGTTCGTGTCCCAGACCCGGTGGCTTAAAACTCACGCCGGGCATGTGTGCGTGCGTGCCTAAGATCCCAAGAGGAGAATGGAGGAGAAGGGACTGCGGCGTGACCATCCCCCCTGGGCGGTGATTTCTCACTTTCTGTCTCTATGTTTCTCTCTGTCTGGCGAGCGCATGCGCCCTATAAAGAAAACCTCTCAAAACAAAAACAAAAACAAAAACAAAAAAACTCATGCCAGGCGCGTGTGCGTGTGTGCCCAAGATCCTGAGAGGAGAATGGAGGAGAAGGGATTGCGGTGTGGCCATCCCCCTGGAGGGTGATTTCTCATTTTCTATCTCTCTGTCTCGCTCTGTCTGGCGAGTGCACACACCCTATAGCAAAAACCTCTCAAAAAAAAAAATTCTTATATTAAGTTTCAAATCTGTCATTAGTTTAATAGTTGGGAAAATTTTTTACTTAAATATCTTAAATTTAAGTTTTCATTTCCTATTTCTTCATATTTTCCATAATAGAACACATGCTTTTTTATTTTCAGGACATGTGTGTGAAATAAATTACTTTTTAGAAGCAGCTAGCATACATAGAGGCAGCTTTTATTTTTTAAGATGAGCCATGCCAGGAGTTAATCTGCAATGCACATAGATATAAGAATACAGCAGATGCTGTTGTAAAAATACAGCTGTTATAAAAATACGTCTTAAAATCAAAGTCATTTGTGGCACTCTTATTTGAATATTTAAAATGAGTTCCTGGTTGGGAGACAGAAATGGAGTGTGATTTGTTTTGGTTACTTTAAAAAGACACTTATTTAAGAGGCTATTTGATAAATAATTATTGTTCTTGTCACCAGCAGAGACCGGCTTGGAGTCTTGAATTAATTATGTTTTGATACATTTGCAAGAGTCTTACGTGAGATGTGTCATATTGACTATGTTTGCTGCTAGATGTCACTATTGTTTCAATGTTTCTCACCATAGGTTACTTTCTGGAATTGTAAAAATGTAGTCATTTGTTTGGTCAGCCTTATTGGTCAGCACATGATTCATCACAGAAAGGAATCTGAATACAATGTCTAGTAAGTGAAAAAAAATTAATATATGGTCAACAGTGTACATTAAAGATTTAATTTTACTGACAATTTCCTAATGGTACATCTTCTGGCGTTGATTATCAGCATGACAGAAGGTAATCACAGTAGAAACTGAGGGAAGAATCTACAATTCTGACTATATTCATGGCTAGGTAAGACTCTCTTGAAAAACTAAGAGCAGATGTTGTCTTTTACCTCTAGACATACTCGTTTGTTTTTTTTAAATACCCAGATTTGTTTTTGTTTCTTTTATATATTTGATTTACTTTCTTTCATGTATAATGAAAATTCTTTTCTCTCACACTGTACCATTCCCTGGGGAACTATCATGGTTATTAAATACATTGCTTTGACATAGTTACTAGAGAATCTTCCAGCTCTTTCCAATCAGACACCAGCTATATTTCCACTCCTCAACAGAGCATAATGATTAGTGCTTTAGGGCCTAAAGATGGAAATATTAATACAAGTTGCGATATCTGTGAGTACACACTGCCCCCAAAAAGCAAAAGTTGCACATGTTGCACAACATTTTAACTCGAAGTCCATTGATGTTAATGTACAGTAAACACCACATAGTATTCTTACAGGGTAATGTAAAGAATCATTCCGAGTTCATAACATTGTATTTAAAGACATGCAGTACATCATTAAACCAAAATAGGGTTTTGTTTTTGTTTCTGTTTTGTAACAAAACAATCACAAACATTAAGCCCCCATGAAACAAAGGGAAACTGTATTATGGTTCCAGTATATTGCAATTTAAGACAAAATGGTAGTGATAACTCATAATTTTCTCAGTGAAATCAAGGACTCTCATCTCATGTCTTTTAGTTTACAGTGTCGAACCTGTCAGAATTTTCTTTGACCTGCCATACAAATTACACTGTTAAGTATTTCGTTTATGTAAAATAATTCTGAAATGGCACCTTCACAATTAGATGAGGTAATATGGTACAGAAATCATCTAAAACAACAGTTCAGCGATTTAATGTGTAGCTAGAATTTCAGAGTGTGAACGGCTTTATAGGAATCATGATCCATGATTAGAAAGGGTTATATAATTTTTCTAAATTAAACAGGTTTGATTTTATTTTTCATGAGTTTGTTTACTGACACCTATTGAATTGAATCACTTTGACACTTTCTTATTTATTTAGTAAGTTTGCATTTGCTATAGGGCATGTATACTCACCAGACAGAGAATTAAATATCTCGACATAGTATTCAAAATGTCCACGATGGAATAAAAATTACTCAACATGCAAAAAAAAAAAAAACCCAACCAACCAAACAAACAAAAAACAACAACAACAAAACACAAACAAACAAATCAGAAAAACCAATACAACTTACAAGAGGGGAAAAAATGAACAGATGTCAAAGACTTGACTCAAATGTTAGAATTTCTGGACAAAGATTTTAAAATAGCTGTTAAAGCAATTCTTCAAGACATGAGAGAAAGTAGTTCTGAATTTAACGAAAAGATAGAATTTTTCTAAAAAGTAATAAAATCTATCAAAGTACCATGTGGAAAATTTATCACTAAAAATACTATAACAGTAGTAAAAAAATCAGTGGCTAGATTCAGTAGCAGAGTGGAGATGACAGAGGAAAGAATCAGTGAACCCAAAAGCAGAGCAATGGAAATTATTCAACCTTTAAAAAAAAAAAATTAAAGAGAGAGATGTAGCCATAGTCAACTATCAAAAAACATAAAGAAGACTAATCTTAGTCTCAATGGAGTCTCAGAAAGAAAGAAAAAGATTGGTACACAATGATATATTTGAGGAAGTGATGATTCCAAACTCTAAAATGGTAAAAACAGGTTAAAAAAAAAATCCTACAAACTCAGTGAATCCAACAGGGTAACTTTAAGACTCCATACTTGGACACATCAAAAGGAGACTCCTGGAAACTAAAGATAAGTTTGTGTGTGTATCTATATAGGTGTAGATATCTTTGTGTGTATATATACATATGTCATTTAAGATAAAAGTAGCACATATCATATAAGGAAATAAAGATTCAAATTATTTCAGATTTTTCACCAGTAACTGTAGAGATCTGAAGACAGTTCAACATCTTGTTTTTTAAACTCATACCACAATTCTTGAGAAGATAATTGACTAACGAGCCATTGTTAATACATAAGTTTGTTTTTCCCACTCTAATGATCAGTACTTCCTTTCTTTACTCAAAAAAAATTTTTTTGAAATGTTTTTGCTATAGGGCGCATGTGCTTTCCAGACAGACAGAGAGAGACAGAGAGACAGAAAGCAAGAAATCACCCCCCAGGGGGGATGGCCA
>NW_006160204.1:985643-1016997 GCF_000334495.1 Tupaia belangeri chinensis
AGCAACATAGCCATTATGCTAACTGCTGGTCCCAAACTCTTGAGATTTTCTTTGTGGGCAACACGTTTTCTTCCAGAATCTCTTGGCTTTGAACAAACTTTTACCAGGCAAATGTTCTCATTTATTTTGACTGACCTGCTATGGAATGTTTCTTCTTTATCATTTGTATTTATAAATAGCATGCTTTAGTTACTTTTATCAGTTTATTAATTTATTTATTCCATGTGACAGAGAGCAAGAATTCCCAATAGGGTCCTCATGCTATGATCCACCATAGATCACAGCCAACCTGGATTAAGAGCATGCACGTGCCTAGCACCTGGTCACATTTTTTTACATTGCATTACTACTTGGCCACATTTTTTATTTTAATTTCCCAATAATGACAGGCATATTTGGAAGGAGGAAATGTTCTTGTCAATGACATTCTAAGCATCCTGTCTGTGACCGATGCCATTCCCCCTGGGGCAGGGGGCGATTTCTTGCTTTCTGGTTCTCTGGCAAGCACTTGTACCCTATAGTAAAAATCTCTATTAAAAACAAAACAAAAACAAACAAAAATGTAGGTCTTGGTGCGGCCACATAAGATTCTGCTGCCCTGACTTTCTACAAAACTCTTTCTCTGTATGAGTTCACTGAAGCCTTTAATGATCTAATCTCATTTGATATCATATATAATACATATTGCAATTAGGAAGAATAAAAGAATACTTTAGAATAAATTTTTTCACATTTTAAAATTAGTCCTATTATTGTTAAGAAAAAAAACCCATGTATTTTAAAATTGAAGATAGTTATTTTTTTCCCCAAATAGAGCACCAAGAGCTCTTGGGTATTATTAATACCATTATTCATGTTTTTCCAACCAAAATTTTAAAAGGTACAGTTTTCTTCAATCCTCTAAATTATGCATTTTTGATATTACAGTACTAAGCTGGACTCATAGAATAAATCCTCCAATAATGAACTGCTTCCTGTAACTCTCTCCTTCACTGGGCAGGGACTCCGAGGTAATAGTATTTTAATTTCTGTCCAACTCTGTAGAGGGAATATATCCAATAAGCCTGAAGCACACTTTAGAAAGTGCATACTCCAGGGCAGATTAAATGTATTTGAGCCAGGATATTAGTTCTAAATGAATCCTGTAAACTCATTCCTCTAGAGTCTCTGATGTGAGAATCCTACAATATGTAAAAAATGCTAAATAGTTAGTAGCAATTTTAGAGATGCTATTGTATTTGAAGCAGCATAACAGAATGATTAAGAGCGTGGTTTTAGGACCATGGTGATCTGGGCTCTGTGGATTATTACCTGAGATGTCATATGAAAAAGTTACCTAACTTCTCTGAACCTATGTTTCCCTTAATTCATCCACTTCTATTAAAGTAGTCTGTGGTGTCATTATTTTTTTTGAGGAGGACAGTTAAAACATAACTAAAATTCAGTTTTCTGTCATCAGTTTTAAGATTGCAGGCTCTGGAGCAAAACCAGATGTTAGGATCCTAGGCTCCTCGTAACAACTCTAGCTATCAGTAGTGTGAGCCCTGTCAGATGCATTTCACTATCCCTTCCTAATCTGCAAAATGGACATAATAATAGACTTACCATAGGAGATGTAAGATAACTGGTATGCTATTCAAGGAAGATAATCATGAAAATGATGACATTAAATGCTCTATAAATGACATGCTTCCTCCCTATGTGAAATGTTGTTTTTCTACCTAAAACAACAGCATCACATTTATGCCTACAAATGTCTTGTTTGTTTGATTTTACTCAATGTGTTTGGGATATTGGTGGATCTTGGTTTTTTTCCCCTTGATTCTGTCACAGCAGCTACTCATGTGTAAAGTGTATGTCCATTAGCATGAATAACATGTAACAATGTATGCCTGCATGCCAAACTCTAGGGATAAAGTATGAAAATCCATTAAGAAAGTGTTGGTTAATTTGAGGTATAGTATTAATGGATATTTAAAAAATGTAAAGGCAAATGAATATACAAATACAGAGTATCTGTATTGTATGACAATACAGATTATACTGTACTATAGTAGTAGTGGTAGGTAAATAATTTTAAATTAAAGTATAAAATTAAAAGATGAAAATATTAAAGCTATAATTAAAAATATGATAATGGAGACAAGCAGATGCCATAATGGTTACGTCACCGTGGTCCCATGTGGTCGACCACGGTTCCAGTCCAGGACAAAATGGCTTAAAACTCAGGCTGGGTGCATGTGCATGCATGCCCAAGGTCCTGAGAGAAGAATGGAAGAGAAGGGATTGTAGAGAAGCCATTCCCCTTGGGGGGTGATTTCTCACCTTCTGTTTCACTGTCTTTCTGGAGAGCACAAGCTCCCTATAGTAAAAATCTCTCTCAACAAAAAATATGATAATGAATATATTGTATAAATGAATGGAAATTATGACATCAGCAGCAAAGTTTGTAAAGAAGTAGTAAAAGTGAAGAGATTTTTATTGTGATAAAAATTAAGTTGTCTGCTTAAAATCACTGTCATAAGTTGTTTTATATGAGCCCCATGATAAACATAATCAAAATATCTATGGAAGTTATACAGAAGAATAATAAAAAAATTCACATATCAATACAAAATTCAGTGAAAACACAAGAACTTCAAAGAACAAAAAAAGGAACAAAGAACTATAAGACAAATAGAAAATAATTAACAAAATAACAACAGGAAATTCTTTTCTATTAATTATTACTTTAAAATGATTTTTTTATTTGCATTTTCTTTATGATTAAAGATGCTGAGCATTTTTTCATGTCTTTTGGCTACTTTTATGTCTTCCTTAGAAAGATGTCTGTTCAAGTCAGTGGCTCATTTTTAAAATTCGGTTATTCATTTTTTGGGGGTAGGAGTGAGCTGCTTGAGTTCCCTATGTGTTCTAGATATTAATCCCTTATCTGAAGTTAAGTTTGCAAATATTTTCTTCCACTCTGAGGGTTCTCTCTTCACTCTATTGCTTCCTTGGTGCAGAAGCTTTTTAGCTTGATATGGTCCCATTTGTCTATTTTTGGTATTCCTTCCTACACTTTAGGGGTCTTATTTAAGAAATTTTTACCTGCAAGGTCTTCAAGTGTTTTCCCCTTAATCCCAGTAAGAAAGGCTCTTTTCAAAAAAATTAAAAAATAACTAGCGTTGGCTGCTATATATTTTCCTGCATAACTATTATCATGTAAGATGCAGTTCTCCACACAGACTTTAAGAATCTAAACATAAAAATAATCAAACGTGGGGCCAACAGGTGGCATGGTGGTTAAGGTGCTGAACTCTCACATGGTTCACAGTTCGAGTCCCAGACCCACTTGCTTAAAAGTCACGTTGGGCATGTGTGCATGCATGCTCAGAATCCTGAGAAGAGAATGAAAGAGAAGGGATTGCAGCATAGCTGTCCCTCCTGTAGAATGATTTCTCATTTTCCCTCTCTTTGTCTCTCTCTCTCTCTCTCTCTGGCAAGTGCATACATCGTATGACAAAAACCTAAAAAAAAAAGAATTTAGACAACCAAATGCCTTCTCTATACATTATATTCCCAGCATTTTTTATGATACCATGTTAGAGTTATTCCATTTTACTTTTTTTTTTGGAGAGGTTTTATTTTTGCTATAGGGCGCGTGCACTTGCCAGACACACAGAGAGAGACATAGAGACAGAAAGCAAGAAATCACTCCCCAGGGCGGATGGTCACGCCGCAATCCCTTCTCCTCCATTCTCCTCTCAGGATCTTGGGCACGCACGCACACGCGCCCGGTGTGAGTTCTAAGCCACCGGGTCTAGGACGTGAACCGCGGTCGACTACATGGGAGTCCAGGGATATAGCCATTATGCTAACTGCTGGTTCCCGAGTTATTCCATTTTAGAAAAAACCTATAATATATATAGTTTTCTGTCTGCAGAGATAAGGGTACCTCTGAAACTGGCAGTACAAAAAAAGAAAAATTTAGGGGGAAGATGATGAGTTTAACTTCCTGTGAAAAGCCTGGATATGGGAATATATCCTACACATAGATAGTTTTCAAAGTATGGTTGTAAGAAGGGCATAGAAAATCAAGAATGAGAGTCACTATTTTTGACAGGCCTAAGCATTCTATAACCTGTTCATGTAGTAAATAATAGAAGACAGGAGTGCTTCAGTGGAGAGAAGCAAGAATTTCCTTAAATGTGTTTTATTTTTATTTTTTGTTTTGCTGTAGGGTATATGTGCTCACTGGAGAGAGACAGAGTGGGGAAGCAAGAAAACACCTCGCATGCTGCCTGGTCATTCCGCTGTCCTTTCTTCTTCATTTCCTTTTCCTTTTAGGATTCTGAGCACACATACACATGTGCCTGGCATGTTTCCCAAGCCATCAGGTCCAAGACTTGAACTGCTCAGTCAGCCATGTGGAATTCTGCCTCCTTTGCCACCATACCACCCGCTGCTCTCCTTACGTGTGCTTAGGGTGATATGAGACTAATGACCAAAAGGTCATCAAACTTACAGCATTAGCTTCCTCTGACCCAGCAGACAGTTCAAAAACCACTGAACTTCATTGGCACTCTATTTAGAATTAGAAAGTAATAAAAATAAGGATACACTTGCTTGTAGCTTGGTCTTGAATAAATTATTCACATTCTTTTGTATGCTGGTCAGATAGGTAAACAGAAGTGAAAGCCAGCTTAAAACTTGTCTGACTGGTCATTGTTGATAAACTTGTAGCCCAGATCAAGTTGTGGTCTTGTCTGGTCCTTCAAGATACTCAAAATCACAACTATAAACAAAACCATGTAAAGTGTGAAAAACAATAAGCTAAGGACAAAACTATAATGTATAATATTATAATTCTTGGAACTTGGATGACAAATGTTTATTGGGACCTCACATGGGCCTTGAGATATGCCACTCAGATTCCCTCTAAGAGAGCTTGGTATAGGAGTCTTAGTTGTCTGGAAGCCTCCAGTCATTGCACCCTTGTTCCTACTCCCACCCACCTGTCACCTGTCCCTCTGTCTCCTGGTGGCCGTTAGACAACAATGGTATTGCAGGTCCATTCTTAACTGAAGCAGGAGTCTTCTGATGGGCACTCTTGACTTGGAGACTTATTGGCCTGAGATTCTCAGAGCTGCCCACAATCAGGGCTTCTTTTCACCCAATACTTCTTCCTTTCAGCCTCTCCTTTCACAGATGATAAACCTGGTTTGCTTTCTGAAGACTCACCCTAACATCATTGCTGCTCTTTTCCCCTTCATCATTTTTTTAAGAATTATTTTAATTTTAATTTAATTAATTAATTAATTTTAATGTGACCAGATGGGGGAGAGAGCGAGAGAGAGGAAGTGAGAAAGCAAGCCTCCAGGTCTGGGACTCAAACCTCAGTCCAACATGTAGGATTCCAGTGCCTTTAACCACCACACTACCTGCTGACCCCTCCCCTTCATCTTTCATGGATATTTCTCTTCTTAAATCACTGGCATCTCAACTAATTCTGTTTTAGCATCTGCTTATAGGAGGACCCAGCTGCATAGAACCAAAACATAATCTATAGAATAAAAACAAATTCAATAGTTTTAAAAAAATTTTTACAATTATATAGTGTGAAAACTTATTCCTAATGATTGATAGATTATCTGTAATCAGCAGAAATTAGGATTTTTAGAGTCTAAATAAGAATCCTACTTATATTATAAAATAACCTGCTTTTCATTTTTTTGCAAATAGAATTAAAAAAAATTCAATAGTATATATTTCTTAATTCTTAACGATTGTGTAATGTAAAGGCTCATCTGTAATGATGGATAAATTATCTGTAACTAAACAATGACAAGAGGGTTTTTAGAGCCTGAATGAGAATTCTAGCTGTGTGATAAAATTTTTCACTTTTCATTGTTTCTTGCATATAAGAATGACCGTTTGTCTCCCCCACACCCTGCCCATGGTACAAATCTGTAGCAAACCATACTGCAGTGCGGGAAGCCATATGGCCAGCCTCAGGTTTGGATCTCCAGGTGAAGGTGAAAAAATGTTGGGTGCATGTAAGCATGTCCAAAATTCTGATGAGCTGGAGGTCTGAGGATAGGGGATTGTAACATAAAGAGACCCATTGGAGGGTGTTTCTCTCATCTGTCTGTATCTTTCATACCTACATGCTCTCTACTATGAATAAAGAATAGTTTTTATCTTGAAGAACAAATTTCTATTTCTAGGGGTTAAGGTGAGAATTAAATGGTATAAACATGTCAAAACACATAGTAATTATTAAACATTAGATTTTGGTTATAAGGATCTGACCTAAGCCTGTTATATTTTATTCAAGTCTCAAAATACACTGTAGCCAAGCAGGCTTTGTAATGCCATTCATTTGGAAGTCTGAAAAGTGAACCTAGGACTGATACCCCAGATTCCAAATTTCTATGTTTTCTGTCCACAGATATTACAAGACCTAAGACATATGTGAACCTCAGTTTCATCTTTACTGCAACTTAATGCTGAAATAGACCAATTTTCTGCAGAGAGAAAATTCTAATAATATCAGGTTAGTACAAAAATGTGGTATTTTAGTGAGCCATGTCGTTTCTTCTTTGTTGCTGTTGTTCATGAAAAACATAATCGGAGGATAGCTATTCTTTTTCCATTATTGATTTTTTGCACTTTCATTATTTTGGATCAGGTAAATGCTGGTTTCTTTTGTGGGTTTGCAGAAAGAACATATCAAACAGAGATTTACGGTGCCTGAAGAAACCAGCTTTACAGAGAATGTTTCAATGACAATGAGTAAACAGACAAATATCTAAAGGGGTAAAGTCAGACCCACTTGTTCCATTTGATCAGAAAGATTGGTGTTAGTATTAGTAATAACAGAGACTTGATATATTTATTTCAGAAAGCCTGCACTTGGCTGATATGCTTTTTATGTGGAAGAGTGATACAGTAAAAAGACCAAATGCTTTAGAATTACACAGACTAGGTTTGAATATGTGCTATACTATTATTTGTTTGTTTGTTTTGTTGTGTGATTTATTTGTTTGTGGGTAATTTTAAATTCCATGAGTCTGAGTTTGTATCATTTTATTCATAATGATGATTGTGGTATTTATCACATAGAACTGATATATAAGTAAAAGAAATTATTCATAGAGTCAATATATAAATTAAAGGAGGTGAAATGAGTAAAACATCAAATACTCTGCTAGATATACTATAAAGACTTAAGTGTGCTCTCAACTAATGGATTATTATTCACTTGAAAAACATCTCTTCATTTACCTATTAAGTATTTGATCATCATTCCTATGTTTCTGTTTCACATGATAATGTAGATGCCAGGAGTCCAATGGTCAAAACAAAACAACCAAACAAGCACATATAATATTGCTCGCAAATAAATATATTACAATAATACGTGATTCCAAAAATTAAGTGGATTTAATGGCTAGATATTTCAAGGTAACATTACTATTACTATTATTGTTATTATTATTTTTTACTATAGGGCACATATGCTCACCAGACAGACAGAAGAGACAGAGAGACAGAAAGTGAGAAATGGCCTCCCCAGGGGGGATGGGTCATGCTACAATCCCTTATCCTCCATTCTCCCCTTGGGATTTTGGGTACACACGCACACTCACCTTGTGTGTGTTTTAAGCCACTGGGTCTGGGACTTGAACCATAGCTGACTACGTGGGAGTCCAGTGACATAACTATTATGCATCTTCTGGTCCCAAGTAATATTATTTTACATAGGGTAGTCAGGCAGGCATCTCAAGTTGGAGTGTTTGAACTGAGAAGTGAAGGTCACAAGGAAGCAAGCTATGTGAATAATGAGACAGGGAGTGCTAGAGTATAGAACGGTATAGAATCTCCTAAAATAATAAAAGTGAAAACAACAGAAATATCTGGTTAGGTTCTCTCAGCTTTTGGTCAGAAAGTTTTTGTCAACTGATCAATATATAACCTTATTTCAACTGTGTTTTTGTTTGAATGCACCTTATTCTATGTATATCATTGGATCATTAATACTGAAGTCACAACCAAGAGCAATATGACTTATGACTAAATGACCCTTACATAGCATTTTTTTTTTCTCTATAAGACATATTACAGCATTCTTACACTTAGGAATACCAGACAGCACTTTTCACTATGCTTCAGGGTCATTTTAAATAGCAAAATTTTTACCAAAAGTAAACAATTATCCTCCCCTGTTCCCCCAACACACAGTACAAATGGGAAAATCATTGTCATGCATGTAAAGGACACTTGTGTATGGTATGAGATCTGAAACAAGAGGGCAGTGTTGCCTTTTCCATCCTTGGCTGGGAACATGTGTAACAGGCAGCTCAAACGTTTTGCCACTCTGTGCACATCAGCTAATGACCACAAGAGCTCTGCAAGTATTCATTTCAAGGGTACAAGTAAATTTTAGTGAGTAGGCAAGTCTATAAATACAGACTCTATAAATAATAAGGACTTATATATTATATATGTGGATTTTATGTTATTTATAATATACCATAAATTTTGTACCCTATTATATGGTAAATGCTAATAACTTTTATTGAGATAAGAAAAACTGAGATTAGAGGTAGTTTTTGAATGAGACATCAAAACTTTAGTATCAGGACCAGGCTGAGGTACAGAGACCCAAATGGGAAGGTCCTTAGTTTGCATCCCAAGACTTCTCTGAATACACTGGATACATGTGTACTCACAATCTGGGTTGGCTGATGCTGGGGGGGTGGGTTAGGGTATGAAGACCCTATATGGGTCTCTCTCTATATCTCCCTATTGTCTACTGGGCCCTTGGAAAAGTCATGCACATTTTTGCATAGAAAAAAATAAGTCATGATTTTTCCAGCAACCCAATATGTATTTTAACTTTCTCTCTCTTGGAGAAATAATAATAAAAAATGAACAAGTTTCATACATGTTAAACTTCACTGCTCAATACATTTTCAATGATTAGGTAGAGAGTCTTGAGTCAATGGAAAACTTAATGCTGGAAGTAAAATTCTAGGCATTATCAGATAAACAATATTATATAAGGCATAATATTGGACTAAATCACCAGCAGAATGATTGAAAGGAAGTCTAAGGTCTAATTTCTGGGATATTTAAATATTTAGGGGCTTAGAAGAGAACTGATAGGCTAATATTTAAAAAGGAATAATCAATTAGATAAGAAGAAAACCAAGAGAATGATGTCTTAGTCACCGAATGAAGGAAATGTCAAAATTAACAACAATATCAAATGTTGCAGACAATTTGAAATAGGTGAGGCCTGTAAGTGACTCTTAGGTTTGGTAACATAGAGATTATTGGTGGCCTTGGCAAAAAATGATTCTGCGGTTTGAGATCATAAGGGTAACTATTTTTTTATTAAAGAATTTTTATAAGATGGAGAGAATGATCCAGAATTGATTAGATAAATATCATTATGAAGAAAGGGGATACATCACAAAAGCAATTTTTTTCCATACATGTAAATGTGCGTATGCACACCAGAAGGAGAGACACACAGAGATGAAGAGAAAGAGAGAGGAATCCTTTACAAAGATTAGTCACATTGCGGTCCTCTTCCTCCAGTCCTGCAGTCTGCCAGGATTCTAGATGTGCATGCATGTGCCCATTGTGTTTTGTAGACCAGGCAGGGACTCAACCTGTGGTCTGCGTGTGGCTTTGGTTGTACAGTCTTGTTTGCTAGCAACTACCCCACAGAAGCTGGGCCATGCAAACATATGTCTTAAGTAGCCTGAGGGCACTAGATTCTAGTCCTTGACTGACTGGATTGTCCTTTAGTGAAGGATTGACCTCAGAAAGGAGAACAAACTCATCCATGGAAGGAAGAAAGGTTATAAAGTACAAATGCAAGTAGATTTGCACATGTTGTGCTTAAAATAGTTTGAAATTGCATTCTTACGTCTACTTTTTATTAAGAGAGATTTTTGCTATAGGGTGCATGTGCTTGCCAGAGAGACAAGAGAGACAGAGAGACAGAAAGTGAGAAATCATCCCCCAGGGAAGATGGCCACACTGCAATGCCTTCCCTCCAGACTCCCAGTTTCCTCTCAAAATTTTGGGCATGTTCATGCACACACACACACACACACACACACACACACACACACACACACATACAAACACACACAGCCTGAGTTTTAAGCCACCAGGTCTGGTACTCGAACCACAGTTGACTATGTGAGAGTCCAGCGACATAACCATTATACCATCAGCTGATCCCTCTTGGATCTACTTTCTAATGACAGACATATAAAGATTCTGTGTCTCAGTAACATAAGAAACTTGAATGTGAAGAAGTTATGAGAGGCTGGAGAAGAGGACAGGAGGTACAAAATATATACCCAAGTGAGTGTAAAGATACATAGACCAGAGTAGTATGAAGGGGCTTATAAAATTTCACAGAAAAATGAAATTAAAATAGAAGCTTATTTTGATGATAAAATGTTGACAATACTGCACAGTTTTTCATAGTATTCATTTTCCATGAATTTTTTGAAAGTTTCTTTGTATCGGAGTAATATATAGTTGGTGTTTAGAATCATGCATTTGAAGTGAGACTGGTTATTTATTAAAGTATTTTTTCTTTAGAAACTTTAAGCTGTTTAAGAACTGTCAAATACAATAATAAAGGTATAGCTAAAATTACGAAAAAACGAGTTTTGTGATACAAGTAGAAGCAAGACAGATGCCACTATAGTAAAACATGAGCAAGTAAATTATTATAACAATAGACCATTAAAATGAAGCTAAGGAAGAATGGGAGGACACATGGAATAATAGATGGTCACAACTTGCAGAAATGAATATTTATTTGGTAAAAATTGGTCGTTTGGAACAATAGGAGTTATAAAAGTTAATTCCTTATATTGCAATTCTTAAAGGTGATAAAAAACTTACTCTGATAAGGCTAATATCTATAATGATGAAATATTTACTTAAAATAAATTTCATAGACAAATGAATCAAATGCCCACTTGGAAATCATTGAAGCCACTTTAATTAGAACATTTTTATCAGGCCTTTTTATGTGACAAGAGTTGTTCAAGGACCTCTTAGAAGACACACTGAAGGGAAGACAAAACAATTTTCCAACCATTCAGGTCTCTTTAAGATAAAGGAGCATTATGTATACAATAATGCATACTTTCTAGTCCTGTTAGTGATGTCTCCCTTAAAAAAATTAGATTATTAGATGAATGCTCGTGGTTGTGATTTTGAGTTAAAATTACTTGGAGGAACTGCTGGGTTAACCAAATACTGCTCTATTCACTAATATATAGATAAAAAGAAATTTAATTATATGCTATGTATACATAAGTTAAAGAATATTAGCAAATTAAAAAGAGAGAGCAAGAATGTGATTTTAAGAAAAGTAGAAGGAAAGTCTTGGGCTTGCTAGCCACTGTAAGTCTGCTCCTTTCATTGACACTTGGCATCTTCTCTCTGATGTAGACGAATGCAGCTGCAGCTCCCTGCCAACTGTAATTTAGGTGGCAGTAATTCCACCCTAGCAGAGGGCACATGATTGCTACTTATCCAGCAGAAACAAAGGGTCTATGATGTGTAATTCCATGCCCATGCCACTTCTTCATTACTATACTTTGTAAATCATTTATTCTTTGTGTTTTATTTTAAACCATAGGTATTTGAGTATGGCCTGACATGTTTTACTCTAAACTACCAACAAAGTACTCATAACAGAGACACCAACTGAAAATAATGATGATAATAATAAAAATACATTTAAAAGCCAGCATTTACCAGGTGGTTATTAGTATTCGCCAGACACTGTAGAATACACTTTTCATATATTACTTAGATAATACAGTTACCTACAAAATATCCATATTCTTACCATTTTATGGGTGAAGAAACTAAGGGTTAGTTAAATTAAGTACCCGGCCAAAAACTACACACTGGTATATTGTGGTTTAGGTCCTGGCTTTCTATCATTGTGCAAAAGAACAATGGGTATTGCGATGTTATAATTTCTCTCCAAAAGAAGGAAGAGAAGTCTGATGAGGACAGTGTGTAATAAAGGGTATATTCTGTTTATCCAAATATTTGAATTTCAGGAAGAGAAGTCTGATGAGGACAGTGTGAAATACAGGATATATTCTGTTTATCCAAATATTTGAATTTTAATAAAAAAATATGACAAAAACAATTTTTTAAAGTAAACTGATTGATCACTGATAGACTCACTCTCTCTCTCTAAGTCAGACAATAGTATCATAAAATAGTTAGGAATTTAGATTAAATATCTATGATACTATAGAGGCCAGCATAAAATGAATATTAATTAGTAGATCATTTAATGATTTGGGGGAAGTCTTAAACAGTAAAAGAACACTTTGAAAAGTTTTTGAAGGTGGTAAAATATATAACAATGAAAAGTATCAAGTTGTTTTGAAGACTAACATCATGCCTGTATTTTCTATTCAGAACTCAAAATGAACACTAAATATTAAGATTACTATATTTTTGTAGAAGAACAAAAACATGAATTTAAGCTTACCAGTAGAACTCAGTTTTATAATGCTTTAACAAAATTGGAGTTATTTAGTGTAATTTTACATTAGTTTTGGTTCTCAAGGTTTTGTCTTTTTTTTTATTATTATCTCTTTTTTCTTCCGAGTCAGGCAGATAAATTTAACTTTGGTATTCAGCTTCAAGTTCTGACAATGTGACCTATTTCCCCATACATTTAGTGTTCTCCACAGTTGATGACAGTCTTATGCTCAAAACAGACATATGCTAGATAAAATATTATGAAATAGTCTGGTTTTTGTGCAGCTTGATAATGTAGAAAAGAAAGAAAAATATTATGTGAGAGAGGTAGGAATAAATTTTCAGTAAGCGCATTAAATAAAAGTTTTCAAACATGGTTCAAATTGCTTCATTTATCAAAGTAGGCAGGAAGTAACTATGCATCCAGGAGAGATCCAGAGTCAAGATCCGGGCTTTAGCTTACAAATCCTCATTCATCTCTCTAAGAATACTCTTAATAATATATTAGAATCTGTTTACTTGCCTGACTTCACTCATGAACTGAATTCCCTAGAAAATAGATGTTTGTTTGAATCTTGAATAATTACTCTGTGACTGGTATATAATAGGTGATAAATAAGTTTAGTTTTTGTTTGATGATTGCACAATATAAAATAATGTAATTTGATCTGGACTTCGGTATTTCCTGGGCCATTTTTTTTTGTTTCACATACAACCCAAGTATTACTTCAGTCCATCCCCAATTCAGCCATCCTGGACCAGTGGCACACGTGCACCTGGTGTACTCAAGGAGGTCTCTGGAAGTAAACCCAACACCTTCTTGGGGGGCCAGCCTGGTGGAGCATTGCATATTACTGCTGCACTGCTGTCTGGCCCTGAATGCTAATGCAGTCTTTCTGAGTCAATTTCCTCAACCGTAAGGAGAAACTAATACCACTCAACTTATAGGATCATTGTCAATTAAAAAAAAAAAAAAGATAATGCAAAGAACTTAACACAATCTCTGCCATATGTTTTATAGAAAAGTTTTTAAAAAATCATGATTAATGGACTGGATGAAAAAGCTTATGGAGAAATAGTGAAAAAAAATGATCAAAACATGGGTTTAGAATTTAGGAAAAATGTGTGAATCTCAAGTTTCTCACAAAAAAGAGAGTTTTTTTTTTTTTAATTTAATCGTTTTCATATGTGTAAAGGAAATCGTGTTATCTGAGCCAGAAGTCTCAGTGTACTGAAAACATATGCATTGTTTTAGAAATTCAGGCCAAGTGAAAACAAAGAAATTTCCAGGCCTAGGGGAGAGGAATTATGCTATAAACATTGCTAAATGTGACAAAAAAGTAAATTTAATTTACAAATTAACTCAGCAAATTACTATTTTTCAAAAGCATCAGCAGTATCAGATCTGAAGAAAGTATTTACCAAGGACCATAGAAGATACACAAATAACAAGGGAGAGGTTTGTTACAACTTTCTCAAAAGTCAACATAAGAGTCAGGTCATGTTCACCTTAGAGAACAGTTCTCTGAGCTCATTTCCTTTATCTGTAAAATGTGGATAATAACAGAATCTACTACCCAAGGTGATACATGCAAAGTCACTTTATAAACTGCTAAACACAATGAAGTGTGGGATACTCCTATGGAGCTCTGGGAAACGTGACAAACCTACTAATGATGAATTCTTTTTTTTTGGGGGGGGGAGAAGGGAAGGGGAACAGAGTTTTGCTATAGGGTGTGTAGACTTGCCAGAGAGATAGAAAGTGGGAAATCACCTTCTACAGGAGATAACCATGCCGCAATCCCTTCTCCTCTCAGGATTTTGGGCACGCATGCTTGTTTGCCCAACATGAATTTCTAGCCTCCAGGGCTAAGACTCGAACTGTGGCTGGCTGTGTGGTAGTCCAGTGATGTAACCGTTACATCGGCTGATCCCTTAACAAATTCTGATTGAGCTAGATGCTTTTCATATTAGGAGACATTTTAACCAAATGGGGTAGGCAGCCATTTTGTGATGCCATTTGAGAAAAAAATAAATTTAAAAAGTTATTGAATACTTCTAAATACAAGGCACTGTGTTGGTACGTCACACAGTGTTTTGTTTTCATTTTTTTTGTTTTTGTATTCCTTTGGTGGTGCACCTTCAACAGGGTCACAGACCATGATTCCCCTAGCCTTCCCATCAGCCTGGATCATAGGCAGGCATTCATGCCTGATATGCACAAGTATCAGTCTGGAACTGAATCCTGATTTTCCATATGGCTTCTAGCAATGTAGAACATCATGTCTCTGCTCTACTGCTGCATCTGGGACCCTCACATAAATTTATTTAAATTTCAGAATAAGCTGGTGTTTTCATTATATAAAATCTACCCTAAACAGATAAAAAAAAAAAAGACAGCATCATAGTAAACAAAACACATAAACTTACTGATAGTATTACTAGTGGTTACATAGGAAACTGAGGTTAGGAGGAATTAAATTTATCCCAGTTTGTTTAACTGGGATGAGGTAGAATAAGTGCAGATCCTTCCAAGTCTAAACTCCATTATCTTCTCAATAAATCTTGCATTGTTGTCCCATGTTTCTAAACATCTCCCTTTGTCATCACAGTATATTTGAATGGTGCTGTTACTTATCTTTCAGGCTAGACACTTAAAGCTTTTACCCATACTTATTTTTGTTAAGATTTGTTCAATTATTAGTACATTTAATAATAAAACAAGATTATTTTACAAAAGGTGGCTTGCTATGTACTAGATGCTAGAAATAAAAGGTACAAAACAGGGGTCTCTAACCACAAAGAACTCACTGACTAAGTATTGATTGTAATGGAGTATCAATGGAAAAAAAGATCTGATAGTTTGGATCCATTTTAAACTTGGATGGAAATCCAAGAAGTTTGGCTTTCTGACTGCAGTGCAATACAGAACAGCTGGTTTTAGGAGAGACATTTGAGACAAGAGTCTTACTATCAACTTTTTAAGATTACCATATCAGTGACTGTCTGTCTCCTATTTGTATAGCTTACCCCATTTATAAGACCCAGTTATTGGCCCAGTATTGTTTTTAGGACTAGAAAACCCGATGAAATTAATCTCCCAATTTCTATCTTCTCTATGTGATTCTTTTCTGGTGTCTTTTAAAACTCTTTTCCTGTTCAATGTTTAAACTTTAAATCAGGAAAAGGGTATAACAAATTCCTTTCTCCTGAAGGCTTAACTTTCTACTTTTCCCAGAAACATTTTTTTTTTTTTTTTTTGAGAGTGAGACTTTTGCTATGGGGCATGTGTGCTTGCTGGAGAGACAGAGAGAGACAGAAAGTGAGTAATCATCCCCCATGGGGGATGGCCATGCCACAATCCCTACTCTTCCATTCTTCTCTTGGGATTTTGGGCATGGACACACAGATGCCCAGTGTGAGTTTTAAGCCACTGGGTCCAGGACTTGATCTGCAGTCAACTATGTGAAAGTCCAGCACCTTAACCGCTATGCCACCTGCTGGCCCTATCTCAGAAGCATGTTATTTTTAAAATCCATGAAAAAGCTTAGAACAAAAAGAAACATCTCTCATTGTGCAATATAAGATTCAGCATGTCCGAATTCAGATGTGCTGAATCCAATGTGGAAACAGTTATCTAGGGTTGTTTCTGTCTGTTTTATTTCTAGTCTCTGCTTTCTTTTGTATTGGGTTCTTTCTTGTTCTCTGATGGTAAAGGTCTCGCACCGTAGGTACAGGTTTACTTAGTCCCTAAATTTTACTGTCCTTTACTGCCAGATCCTGCACTTAAACTCTGGTTGACTACGTGGAAGTCTGTCAACGTAACCATTATGTCATCTGCTGGTCCCAATCACCATATAATTTTAAAACAGACCATACTATTGTGAAGCAGACTCAACATCATTTTTTTAAGAATTATTTTATTTAACATTATTTATTTATTTACTTATTTATTTTAATTTGACCAGAGGGGAATAGAGTGAGACAGAGAAAGTGAGAAAGCAAGCCGCCAGGTCCAGGACTCAAACCACAGTCAGCCATATGGCAGTCTAGCACCCTTAACCACCATGCCATCTGCATGGCCCCCAGACTTAACATCTTTATAGTAAATATTTTAGGGTTGATAAGCCCTATGGTCTTTGTTGCAACTAGTCAATGAGTTGAAGATAAGCACAGGTAATAAATAAATTAATGAGTGTGATAGTGCTTCAATAAAACATTATTTAAAACTTCAGGCATGGGAACAGTGAGTACATATACCCTATTGCAAAAAGTCTCTCTTAAAAAAAAAAAAAAACCCTTATGGCAGTAGGCTGATTTTACCCTTGGGCCATCAGTTTGCTGACCCCAAGTGTAGGCAATGATGCTTCACATACGTACTGAGTTGAAGGTTATGAGAATTATCTTCATAGAATCTCAACGTGGTATTCATTTTTGCTGTTCATAAATTATTCTATTTCTTCTGGCACTGTGATATGTTATATTTTCTTACTTCATTTGAAATTAGGCATGGCCAATATGTCTTGCTTTCATCAAGAAAGTATTAATAAAATTGTCAATTATCCCTTTGTGGTGAACTCCAGAAGCCAGGAGGTGACAGGCCAAGCCCTATCCCCACTGCCTCAGCAGCTTTAGAAACCTAAGCTGAGGTTTGTCTGTTATGATGAGCATAGTTTTTCTGAGACCTTTCTTGAACACATGTTATACCTGGAGTCTTTGAAAAATTCAAAGAAAATGTGTATTATTAAAAATCCATGGAAGGATTTAAAAAATGTTTTGCACCAAAGTAAACACATACTTTAATTCCAGTTTTCCACAAACTTTTTGAAGTACTCTTACACATGACAAATGTAATTTTGTTAAATCACTAGAATTACGAGGTTGCTCCTGTTACAGCATATTCTTTCCTCTTCTAAATTATATCTTCAGTATCACTGACTGACAGGTTGAGTATCCCTGATTTTACCATAGTAAATGGAGATTCTTAGCAGTTTTCTAGAAGGAAAGAAACCTGTGTATGCCATTAATTTTTTTTTCTCAAATGTATTCACCAAAATCTTAAATGTAAATAAAATAAAGCCAATTTGAACTAGATCACAGAGAAGTTTTTAGATGAATATTAGAATATCTTACATTACTCATTTCTTCATTTATAAATGGCTTCATTTTAATAAATAGCTATTGAGTGTGCAGTATACCAGGCATCATTTAAGCACTTGGTATACACTAATGAATAAGATGTTTAATAGAATGTTTGATAGTAAAATTTGCTATGTAGAATATAAACACTGATAATATAAATTTATGGGAAAAGGATAATTTAAAGATTAAATCATCCAAGTAAAGGAAAAACAAGAGTACATATGGGCCTCAGGATACCTACAACTGACAATTCAAATTCCAACACAAAAGTACGCTTTCTCTCCCCCATCTCCAGAAAGACAAAAAGACAAAACAGAAAGACAGAAAGAGAGATATATCACCCAGCCAGGGTCTGTTCATGTCACATCCCTCTCCCCCATCCTCCAGCCCATTATGTCCCAGGCACTCACGTGCACACCCATCCTCAGGCCAACTGGTCTCAGGCTGGAACTGCAGCACCATGGGGATCTAATCTCTCTTGAGCAATGAACCTTTTCCACCAAAACCAGCCTGCTGTTTCTCTTTATATTTTAGAGTCATAGTTGCCCCTCCTGTATGGAAGAACTATGGTATGACCATAGTCACAGCTTCCAAGAGTTGCCAAATCTTACCTCATAAAGCTTGGGACAACAGACAGGGAGAGTTTTTATTCTCAATTCCAGTTTCAGAATTCCTGGGGAAAGATTCTCATTGGTCTTACTTGGGTCGGTTGCTCATCTTTGAATTGACTGTGGCTGAGATAAAATATGAACATGATATGCCTTTGATTCTCTCAGTATTCTTTATGTGTATTGGGAGAATCAGGGATCAATTTCTTATAGATGAAGGCCAATATCACATCCACTGATGTACATGAACTCTTATGCTTTTATATTATTATGTACTAAACTAAATGTATCTTTCATTCCACATTAAAGTTTTGGTATGTCTCTAGTAGCAATTTACTTTTCTTTCTTTTTTGTTTTTTTTTTTTTTTTGGAGAGGTTTTTGCCATAGGGCGCGTGTGCTTGCCAGAAAGACAGAGAGACAGAGAGATAGAAAGCAAGAAATCACCCCCTATGGGAGATGGCCACACTGCAATCCCTTCTCCTCCATTCTCCTCTTGGGATTTTGGTCATGCACGCACACGTGCCCGGCGTGAGTTTAAACCACCAGGTCCGGAACTTGAACCGGGGTCAACTACATGGGAGTTCAGTGACATAGCTATTATACCAACTGCTGGTTCCGCAATTTTATTTTCTTAACAGTTAAGAAACTCTGCAAGGGATTATTCTCACCATGTTTTTGTTCTTGGTAATACTACTTGAAAAGCGTAAAGATTCATTATTCCAAGTGGATAAAACTATAGGTAAACATCTCTCTAGCAAAAATCTTTAATAAGGTATATTTATATATGGATGAAGCAATATTAGATTATTTGAAGGAGAAGAATACTTCATAACTTCTTATGTCAGTTTTTTAAGGAATAGCATTATTTATCTGTAAAGTTGTTCTGTCTGAGCCAGAGTATGCTCAGCATGGCTGTGTACCTAGTACTTCTCGGAACAGACACAATATTTTATAAACATAAATTGGTAGAATTAGTCATACAAGAAAAAAGTTAATGACAAATACTACAAGTTATTAAATAATATTTGTTTTCTAAAATATAATTATTGAGAAGAAAATGTCTTATTGTTCATTTTTATTTTTATTTATTTTATTTACTTATTTTTTAAGAGATATTTTTGGTTAGGACATGTGCGCTCAATAGAGAGAGAGAGAGAGAGAGAGAGAGAGAGAGAAAGAAAGAAATCACACCGAGAGAGAAAGCAAGAAATCACCCCTCCAAGGGAATGGCCATGTTGTAATCCCTTTTCTTCCATTCTCCTCTCAGGATCCTGAGCTTGCATGCACATGTGGCTGGCATGAGTTTTAAGCCGCTGGGTCCTGGGTTTGAACTGTGGTCAACTCTGTGCGAGTCCAGCGATGTAACTATTATGCCATCTGCTGGTCCCAAGTATTGTTCATTTTTATTACCAGGTGTTTTGATACTAGTAAAGTATAGAAGAGTAAAAACAACTCTTAAAAAGAAAAGTCCTCAATAAATCTCAGATTTATTATTTAATGTGTGAGTGGAAGTAGAAACTAGTGAACAAGCAAGGTGTAAATGTGGTGCTGCCTCTAGAAATACTATGTATGCAAACCTTGTCACATGCTATATATATTTGTGGCTGTGAGAGAGGTGCAGGCAGAAGCCTAGGAAAATATTCATTGGGTAGGCAGTTGTATCAAGCCTAAGAGCTGACATCTGCTTGTTCTTTAAATCAGCACAAAAAGAAGGGAGTTTAGCACTATATATGGAAATGGGATGCTCGATGGAGCTGGTGCGTGCAATCAATACTCATGATTAAGGGAGAGTCCTTCAGACAGCTGCAGGCAGTGTGACGCGGCTTCTCACCATCACAGAGCACTGAGGCAGCTGCCCGAGCCTGTTCCTGGAGGACCAGCAAACTCAGAAGCAGGCTGATACCGGGCACGGGCTAAGCTACGTTCCTGAGGTTTTTTTAAAGCTTAAGGTTGCTATCTAAAGGAGAAGACCACCTTTTACAGGAATTTCTGTTAGTTGGGTAAAATAAGAAGGTAATTTTAACTTGGTGTAGTACTATGTATGGTAGCCTTGCTTACTAAATTGTAAACATCTGAAGACGACAATAAATCATTGTTTTATTACTGCTAGTATAGAATTTTTGAGAGATAGACCTGGTGAAAATACCAGCTGCCAAAGATGGGAGGACCTTTGGACCAAGAAGGCAGTGATCTTTATAATTCGTGCTGATCACAATACTGATTATGGGGTTTAGTGTTAATATGAGATGCTCTGTGAGGCTCGAGACTCCACTCAGAATACCAAGCATGTACCTGCCCATAATCTAGGGCTGGCTGAAGCCTGGGAGTTGAATTGCAGCATCCAGACCTTGTAGTGGATTCTCATTCTCTCTCGCTCTTTGTCTCTCTCCTGGAAGATATAAATAAACTACACAAACTTAATAAAAAACAGGATGCTGATTAAAGAGACTTACTAAATCATAGAGGATTATATTTTAGCTGTTCTATTTTCCATAAAATTGGGTGTTTGTGTTCATGACTTGAGAAATTGCAAAATACCTCCTCTAGTCTTCCCACATGCTACATAATATACATTTTCCTCTGTTAATCTTAACATGCAAATTCTTGTTAAGCCAACTAAGTAATGTACTTAATTTAGATGTCTCATACAGATTTTTCAGAAATAAATGATTTAGTAGAAAATAAAGGAATGAACCATTATGAAATTAATGTTTATGCTTTTTAATTGACATAAAATAGTTGTACATTTTATGGACTACAGTGTGATTTTTGAACACATACGTACGATGTATAAATAATCAAATCAAGGAAGTAAATATATCTAGCAATATCACCTCTGACATTTATCATTACTTCCTGTTGTAAACATTTGACATCCTTTCTTAGAGCTATTTGAGATTATGTCCAGTTGAGTAACTATAGTTAACAACAAAGCTAATTTAATACCAAGACCCAAGTATAGTAATAGTGCATTTATTATATCTTCTTGCAGTTCTAATACTCCTTGCCTCAAATATTTTCATACCTGTTGTAAGGTGCATGTCCATTTACAATTGTTTTTCCTGCTTGTTAAATTGAACCTTCATCAGCTGTAATGTCCTCTTTCTTGTTGGTAACTTACCTTGTTTTGAAAATTCCTTTGTGTGGAATTACTGTGACTAATTCACGTTTTTTGTTTACTACTGTTAATATGTCATATCTTTACCATATCTTTATGTTTAACTTGTATCTTTATATTTAAAGTAGGTTTTTGATAGACCACATGTTATTTATTCTTGTTTTTAATTCACTCTATTATATCTCTTAATTGGTGTTCTATTCCACTCACACTTAAATTATTTAATATATTAATATCTACCATGGAAAACTCATGCTACATGGAAAACTTATGCTACATGGAAAAGTCATGATACATTTTTGCATAGAATAATGTAGAAAAATATGTCGTAACTTTTCTGACAACCCAGTAATTCTTCTCCTAGTGTACCAAACCTACTTCCTTGTGATTTCTTTTAGTGATGGCTTGAAGTTTGCAGTGTTTATTTTTAACTAATGTAAATCTACCTTCAAATAACACTATAGCATATCGGGTGTGTAGCTACTTTATAATAGAATATACTTAGCTCCTCTCTATCCCTCATGATATTTCATTTATTCATATACTATAATCATTTTACTACTATTCTTACTACTTTAGCAAATAATTATTTTTAAATAAAATTAGAGAAGAAAAATATTGGGGCCAGTAGGTGGCATAATGGTTCTTACATGGCCGACTGCAGTATGTGTCCCAGAACCAGAGGACTGAAAATCACACCAGATGTGTGTACATGTATGTCCAAACTCCCAAGAGGAATGGTGGAGAAAGGACTGCAGCACCCTCCAGGGGGTGTTTTCTCACTTTCCCTCTCACTGTCTTTCTCTGTCTCTCCAGCTAACACATACACCCTGTGGCAAAAACCTTTTAAAAAGACAAGAAAAGACAAATATTTTACTGTCAATATCAATTCTTCAGCTATCTTCCTTTCTTTATCTAGAGCCAAGGTTTTTTCCTCCTTCCTTCCTTCCTTCCTTCCTTCTTTCCTTCCTTCCTTCCTTCTTTCCTTCCTTCCTTCTTTTCTTCCTTCTCTCTCTCCCTCTCTCTCTCTTTCTCTCTCTTTCTTTCTTTCTTAATTTGCCAGAAGGAAACCTACACTAGGAAGAAAGAGGGAAAAGGACAAATCACTTCTCCATGAGTGTGGTCATGCCACATTTCCTTGTCCTCCACTTCTCTCTCCTTTTGGCACACACACATGCCTGGTATGTTTTTTGAGCTGCCAGGTCAGGGTCTCATAAAGTGAGATTGGCCATGTGGGATTCAGCTCCCTTAACCACCAGGCCACAGACTGGCCCTAGAGCTAAATTTTTGACCTATATTATTGTCCTTATCTCTGAAGACTTCTTTTAACATTTTTTTCAGGGAAAGACTTCTGGTAATAAATTTTCTCAGTTTTTGTTTTTCCTACACATTTGAAGGATAATAAGATTATTCACAATGTTCTCAAAAATATCCATAATAGCCACAAATCATGCTATGAGCATTGCTATGTAATTACCTCTTTGAAATCTTGCTTAAAAATGTTATGGGTATATATCTAAATGGGAAATTGTGAAATTGCTGCATCATATTGCAATCTCTTTTTTATTTTGTGAGAAATTGACATACTGTTTTCCACAATTGTGTACCATTTTGCATTTCCATCAGTAGTACACAGGTGTTCCAATTGCTTCATATGGTAGCCAACTTTTTTTCCCCCTCGTTTATGATAATAGCCATTTTTCCCGTGACCCTCTCCTTGGGTTTAACTGATTTGATAGGTCAGCTCACAGAACTCAGGGAAACACTTAATTTTCACTGGTTTATTCTAGTGAGTATTATAAAGGATACAGGTAAACAGCCAGAAAAAGAAGTATCTAGGTCAAGATATGAGGACTGGGGTTGTGAGCTTTCATCTCTCTTGGCCACACTCTTAGCACTTCATGTTCAGCAACTGGAAGCTCATCAAATCTTAATTTTCAGAAGGTTTCATAGAGCTTAATTTGCAGCCCTTGATCCCTCTCTAGAGACTGGTTCTTTAGAGGATGGGAGGGAATGTTCAGTCCTCTACTCATTTGGTCTTGTTGGTGACTGGCCCTATACTGACCCTGTCTCCTCACTAATATTATATATATATATATATACTGAGATGTTATTAAAGGGGGTTACTCTGAATAGCAAAATGCACTCATTCTCGTAAGTCCAAAGGATTTAGCTCTATGATAGCAGCTAGGGATAAAGACCAACTATCTCATATTACTACCACTTCTATCATCTACAGTGTTACTTTCATGATCATTTTTTAACCATTTTCCCTATTAAATTTAGACATAATGTCTTAAACATGCTCTGATACTTGTCACTTTCAGCTCAAACCACAGTAGTCTTTCCTCTTTCTGATCCACTGTGGACCTAGATGTGTCCCCATGACAGCTATCTTTGCAGTACGTGCTTGCATGGACAGATTTGACTAAAATATGTCATAATTATGTTCATTCTAGATTTAACCATAAATTGCATTGCCATTTTAAAATGAGAAAGAAAAAGTGACAAGATTGATATCTTCTGTTTTTCTGAAGCAAAATCCCAAACCCAAGCAGGATCACTACTCTATTTTGTTTGAGCTGATTTGTCTGTTATTTTAATGTGTATTTCTCTCAAGATCCTCACATATATGTAGGTATGTCCTATGGACATGCATTTGCCTCTATTTCACTTTAGAAAGCAAAGAATTTATAAATAATTAATTTTGAGGAATAATATAACTTTAGTATCTCTTTCTCTTTCTCACTCACATTTTATCCTTTCTCCACATACTAATCTTCTTTGACAAGTAATAATTTGAATGAAAAACACAAAATCACACTGGCACCTGTGCATATGTGTCCCAAATCCCGACAGGATGGAGATACAGAAGAGACTACAGCGTGATCACACCTCATTGAAGGGTGCTTTCTTCCTCTCCTTCTCCTCTGTTTCTCTGTGTCTGGTGAGTGCATGTGATCTCTGGGAATTAAAAAAAAAAAAAAAAGAAAAGAAAAGAACAAAAGTGTTTTCCATGGGGGTCGTATTTCAAGTCACCTTCTTCATTTGAACTGTTTTCCAGTAGAAAGAAAAAAAGAAAACATTTCATTGCAGCAAAAAGATTTGCAAACCTGTGTCTGACCAAAGACTTAGAATATATAAAATCTAGAATATATAGAATTATATCTAGAATATATAAAAAGCTTTAATAATTCATTAATAAAATAAGAGAGAGACCAATTTTAAAAATGGACAGTCTATCTAGGAAGGTGTAAAAATAAAAATTAAATGCATGAAAATTTGCTTTATCTCAATAGTCATTAGAAAACTGTTAATGAAGCTGCAAAGAAATATACCCTAGTCAAGCAGCAAAATAGGTACACAAACAAAAAACATGACTACATAAATGTTGATAAATATGTGGAGAAACTCAATTTTTTGTACTGTTAGTAGAATTATAAAATGGTATAGGAACTTTGGAAAAAAGTTTGGAACAAGTTAAAAATTTAAACATATACCTGGTCATTCCACATCTTGTTTCTTTTTCTTTAAAAGGTTTTTGCCTTTTGCATGTGCTTGCCAGAGAGAGTCAGTGAGAGGGAAATTAAGAACTCACCCCCTAGGGGGATAGATATGCCTCAATCTCTTCTCCTTCATTCTCCTCTTGGGATTTTAGGCACATACATATGCCTGACCTGAGTTTCAAGCTGCCACATTGATCTGGGACTTGAACCATGACTGGCCATGTGGGAGTCCAGCTTCTCCACTACCATGCCACCTGCTGTCATCCTACATCTAAATTTTTATTCAAAAGAATTGAGAGCATCTTTCACATCAACCATTAGCTGCGCATGAATGTTCATAACAACTTTATTTGGAAACAACCAATACTCATGGACAGGTAAACAAATGAAAAAATTATTAAAAGGAATATTTGCCTCAGCTGAGGGAGTGTGTATCAGCAAATGCTAATAGTCAACAGGCCAAGACCCACATTGGAGCCTGGGTTCAATTACTGGCCCAGCCAGGCACTGTGGCGTGCTCCCGTAGTCTCAGCTACTCAAGTGGCTAAGGCAGGAGCATGATGATATAGTGAGAACCTATCAAAAATAAAGCATGAAAAAATATTATTCTGCCATAATGAAGAACTGGCTATTGACACATGCAACTACATGGGTAGATCTCAGAATAATCATGCTGAATGAACTAAGCCAGACAAAGAATATGTGGTATATGATTTCACTCATATACAATAATACACATACCATTAATACTCATCTAAATTTTTATTCAAAGGAATTGATGTGAAAGCGTATTTCACATCAACCATTAGCTGCACATTAATATTCAAAGCAGCTTTATTTGGAAAAAACAAATACCCACTGGTAGGTAAACAGATAAACAAAAAAAAAGTCCATTACAGAAACTTAAAGACTGATTTTTTTTTCTGAATAGGGAAGAGAGGAGATAGGAATTAAAATGAGGCATAAGGAAACTTTGGAAATGATAGATGTGGTTATCATTTTAATTTAATCATTTCTTTCATGGCTTCATTCTTATCAAATTGTATACTCCATGTATGTGCAGTTTAATTAATGCAAAGCATATTTTGATAAAAATCTAAAAATGAAGAGTTGCATGCCTTACATCAAAAATGACCTGTAAAGAGTATATTGTAATATATGATAAAGCTTGGGAAAGTTTAGAAGTTCCCATAACTAGGGAATAGTCTCTTAAAGTATAAAAATGACTGCAGGAGTATTAAATGTATCAATAGAGTTTATGCATGTTTTCTTAATTTATAAAAGGGCAGATTTTGTCCTATTAAACATATGCTTTATTATTCAAAGATGTGTATTGCCCTTACCAGCCTTCTGAAATATTTTTAGTGACTCAATAGCGTTGACATATGTATGTAATCTTTCTTTTGGATATCATAATATACTTAAAATATTTTGTATTAACAGAATATATTTTGCATGCATTGCAATCTATACTGTAAAGGAATGTTGGTAAATGAGTTTCAAAATTAAAGAATCCAAAATCCCAACATTAACAATAGTAGAGTTCAATGTTCAGCCTTATAGGGAAAAAGGATGTAGGAAATCATGGTAAAATGCTTCAGTATTGAGCACACACACACGCACAACACACACACACACACACACACACACACACACACTTGGTTTAATAAAGATGATTCAGTGAATGATATTCCCAGAAATCATGCCAAAGTTAATTCATGGTATCCCAATTGGTCACAGAAAGAGATTTTACAATTTTTCCACAGACCATATCATTTTGTCAGTTTATTCTGTAGTTATGGTGAGTGTTAAAATAATTCTTCAAAGGAATATCATTATTTTTTATTTCTCCAGAGAAATGGTTTCAGCAATTCATAATGTTGAACTTCAAGTTATTAAAAGTTGTACTATAGAATTGATATGACTTCCAATTGTCTCCTCTTAATCATATATTTGTAGTATTTTAGAATGCTTATCAACTGAGAAAGGATAATTTTCCATCTTTCATTTTTTAATTTTAAATCTATTAATTTTACATTCATTCACTGAGCATCATCACAGCATACAAAATGCAATTTCCCATTCAGAATACACTGTATATTGGCTTACTCATACATATTATTGTCAAGAAATAATTTTTCATTTCTTGTTTCTTAAATATTTTTATTTGCTTATTTATTTCTTTGGATTCCCTATTTCTCACCCTCTGCCATTTGCCACCCTCCATTCCTTTTATTACTCACATTTTATTGATTCACAAAATACCTTAATCTAAATACTTTCAATATCAAGTTCAGCTGATAAATACACATGTGAACACATGTCTGACTTTAAACATGAAACTGTGAGTAGAAAGAATATACTATAAAGTAGTACCTAGCTGAGGCTATATAGCTTACTGCAGTCCTTAAATAGGTATTTTTGTAATATATACCTTTTTTTAATTTCAAGAAAAGCAGTTTTAGCTTTAGTAAACCAAAATCAAAAAATATTAAGAGAAATTTGCTTTAGGCTTAAAGCCAGGGAAGAGGTTAGGATTCTCTTCAAATAGTAGGTACATAAACTATTGACAGCTCAAGAGAAGACAAAAATCCTTAAATCTGGGGACCAGCAGTTAGTGTAATGGCTGTCATTGAACTCCCATGTAGTCGACCATGGCTCGAGTCCCAGACCCGGTGTGTGTACGTGCCCAAGATCCTGAGAGGAGAATGGAGGAGAAGGGATTGCGGCGTGGCCATACCCTCTGGCGGGTGATCTCTGTCTCTCTGTCTTTCCGGCGAGCACACACTCCCTATAGCAAAAACCTCTTAAAAAAGAAAGAAAGAAAGAAAAAAAAATCCTTAAATCTGGAAAACAAAGCATAGAAGAAAATCAGTAATGCTTTAGTCAAAAGTCATAAAATTCTATTTCACCAGTTCAGTCTCATGTAATTAATCTCTCTTCTGTTGTGATTCCATCTTTCCGTTTAAATTCTGGATAACATCCAACTCCGGACTCATCCCTACAATTAAGTTGGCCATTTTCTTGGTTGTTTTTGAACTCTTATTTCCATGTATCCGTATTTAGTTTTCCTGTTATAGCACTCCATTCAAAATTTCTTGGAAAGCTGATCTGGTGTTGGTAAATTTTTTCAGATTTTGTTTATCTGAGAATGTTTGTTTATTCTTCCCATATGAAGGATAATATTTCCAGGTATAGTATTTTTGGTTGAAATTGTTTTTTTTACTTAACACTTTGAATATATTTTCCCATTCTTTCCATGTTGCTTGCGTTGTTTCCAATGAGAGGTCTGCTGTTAGTCTGATGGAATATCATATGTAAATACCTCCTTAATTCATTTCAAGGAAAACAGAAGTAAATGGTGAAGCACGTTCAGTTTAAAAGTCCAAATTTATGAAACTTAGTTATTTCTTCCTTTCCTTCAGATAAAAATACCTCACTGGATTTTGGCTAGAGAAAAATAAGGTTTGAAGACTTTCTGAGGAATTATCAAAAAGTTAAAAAAAAAAAAAACCTTTATTATGAAAACATTTTGTGTGGATTTCATTTTTTTTAACCAAAATAAACTTGTACTTTAATTAAATTTTTCTACAGACCTTTTAAATACCCCTACTATTATCCTCCTCTGGTACCAGTCAGACTTTACATATGATATTGGCTTAGATCCAAAGTTATAGTCTAAGATCATGATTGTTTTTCAAAAAGAGGAATTTATGTTGGATTACTGCATCTTTATTCAAATGAATGAAAATACAAACACATAAACACACATGCATAGTTTTGTTTGTTTGATTTTTGTCAAAACAGGTTCACAAGTTGATGATAGGAAATGAAACAAGGTCACGATAGATTGTGTGAGGTCATAAATAAACCAATGAGCCAATTGGCAAGTGACACTGGGCAAGGAGCCGTTTGTCAGATTTCAGAGGAGCTATGTTCTCACTCATTGGAGTTTATTAGGTAGGAAGATTATGTATTAATACTTTGTTTCTCACTAAGACAGTTGTTAAGTGTTTGAGAGAAATAAGAGGTGTGGTACCTTATTGAGGTCAATCCAAGGTGCTGTTAGATAAAGCTATGTAACTTTGGGCAATTTTTCTTAGCTTATCTGAACCTTTACTTTTTTTTTTTCATTTGTGAAATGGTGATGATAGTTTTATCTGTAAGCATGACTATGAGGATTAAATAAAAGAGTTAGAATATGTACAATTCTTCAAAGATGACAAAGAACATAGCATGCATTTGATAAAAATTATTTTGTATTATTTACGTTTCAAAGCAAGGTAGCTCAAATAATTGTTGTTCCTGGGAGCTCTAGTTTCTGAAGTTTTTCTTTAGTGAGAATTAATACTTCCTTCCTCTGGGCCTTTAGGATACATGGTTTCCACCTCTGTGCTAGCCAAAAATATATTGTGTTCTGCCTAATCTGTCTTGGATTGTGATTGATTCTGTTGATGCCTATTTTGTTAAGAACTCTGGCCACTATGTTTATCATATCTACCCCTTTATCTCACACAAGGTTCATCCCTGTGCCTTGCACAGAGTCAGAGGTCAAAGAATGTTGCATTACATTGAGCTCATCATAATACCATGTATTTAATAGCATTTTTTTTTTTTTTTTGCTACTGAATTCTTAGGCAGTCATTGGCTTTCCAAAAGAAGTCATATGTTTGCTTAAGGATTCACTCACTATTTCTTTAGAATGTGATTTGGGACAGGAAAAGAATCTGTAAAAATGAATGTATATTTTGTGGCTAAACACAATTAACCTTAATATAAAAATGGAAAGCAAACTGAAACAAAGATGTGAATGTGCAAAGGAAAATTTAGAGGTGAAGCCATTTAAATATTCTGTTGTGTAGCCACAAATATGTTAATAAGGCTCATTCTTTTGCATCTTCAAGTTGACTGTTAATATTTCTAAGCTAGTATGGGTCTGAGATTTGGTAGTTGCCAAGTGATAGTGTACTTAGAAAAATGCATAGAAGAATGATATTCTTCACAATTGGGATAAACATACTAGACTTACCTACCCATTTATTCATTTACTCAGCTGGTAAACATTTATTGAGAGCTCACTAGGTGACAAATTTATAAAGGAATACAAAAATGAATGAGACACCATCCTTACCATGAAATTCTATAGGGGAAAGATAAGTATAAACAATACAGTGCCTTATGATGAGTGCTACCACAGCGCTCATATAGAGTGAACTGCTGGAGTTGCTTTCTTTCTCAGGGCTAGAGAGGTAGGTGGATCTGTGCTAAAGAAAGGCTAGACATAAGGGGAAATTATAAAGATAATTCATTTACGAACAACAGGTATTTTTTTCCATCTTGATAACAAATCAAAGTATTAAAATGATTAAATGACATGTCAAAATCAATAAACTAGTTAGCAGAACTAAGATTTAGTTTTATGTATACCAATTTTACATGTTGGGCTTTTTATACTTTATCACATCATTTATATTAAATAAAATTAATACTTTTTTGCAATTTAAAGTAAATACCTTGGAAAAATCAGGTTTGTCTATCAGCTGGTGAATAAACCAACAAAAGTGATATATCTAAATAACTCATATATGCTGCCATATAAAAATAATGAGGGGCCAGCAGTAGAGTGGAAGTAAAGACAGTCGATGCCATGTGGTCCACTGTGCAGTTTGAGTTCTGGACCTGGTTGCTTGAGAATCATGCATGCCCAAAAATCTTGAGAGGAAACTGGAGGAGAAGGGATTTCGGGGTGGCCATCCTCCTGGGAGGTAGTTTTAGGGCTCCACCCATTTTCCTCTCCTCTGTCTTACTTCTCCTTCCTACCCTAAACCCTAGAATCTGAATTTTGCTTGCGTTCTTGCTGTAGTTCTCTAACTTTATGTCTTAGTGCTTGTCATTCTTTGTTTTTTTAAAATAAATAAATTAATTAATTAATTTTTAAATTTTTTAAGAGGTTTTTGCTATAGGGCACATGGGCTTGCCAAAAAGACAGAGACAGAGGGACAAAAAGTGAGAAATCACCCCCTAGAGAGGATGGCCATACCTCAATTCCTTCTCCTCCATTCTTCTCTCTGGATCTTGGGCACACATGCACACACGCCTTGTGTGAGTTTAAGCCACCGGGTCCAGGACTTGAACTGCGGTCGACTACATGGGAGTTCAGCAACATAGCCATTATGCTAACTGCTGGTCCCAAGTCCATCATTCTTTGACTCCACATGATTTTTCCTACTACTATGAGAAACTTCCTCCTCTCCTCCTACTGTTATAGTAGGAAAATTTAATATCCTAACAAAGAAAGTGGTCAGTGATAAGAATTTCTTATCTTTGAAATAAAAGCATGTGGTCATTTTTTTACACATTGGCCTTAAGTGTTGGGAAAAGTCCAGGCTGTTTTACTTTGCTTTTCTAGGGGAACTCACTCACATGGGTGGAGACTGATCCT